>NC_090740.1:107529132-107561632 GCF_036898095.1 Palaemon carinicauda | reverse complement strand
CGATAGTTAACATTCCATGGCATAATGTAGGCATCATCAGTAGGCCAAGCTGACAGTAGTTTTAAGCTTTTTCTAATATATCTTCCAAATTTTCTCAAATCATTAATGTTTGTGAAGTTAGTTCACAATGATTCATTTACCTTTTCCAGAAGAACAGATTTACTATCGACGTAAAAAAGGAAAAGTATTTCTGTACTGATAGAAATTGACTTGGGAAATGGGGCGAATAAAAGAAAACTCTCTGATGTCTTTATTAAAGCTTTTTTTTCTGATTGTCTGCTATATCTGGTTGTTTGTTCACCCCATCATTGCTCTACCTTCCTCTTGATCTCTTCCTGTTGTAATGCGTCTTTCATAAGATCAAAGTTCCCAAGAGACACGGTCTCCTGATATCACCAAACGGAGAAGCCTAAACTAACATTTATATTCTGCCAGTAGAAACCGAGGCGGAGACTACGTGGACAGCTAGGTTTCTCTCTCGTTTTACTGTTCCAAACAACGTGGGCCACAATAGATGGTATCCAATTCCTATTTAGGAATCAGGAAATGCAGAAAGAATAACTTAGCAAAGAAATAGGGCTTTGTATTTTGTGAATTGTATAGTCAGTATGAACACTAAAGCAGCTGATTAATTATTCCGGGCTAATAAGTTAAATAATTTAGATGATTATTAGCTTTTTGAACAGAGCACAAAAGAAGGTAAAAGAGACGAGGTAAGGTACTGGAAGTATAAGGACGTGTTGATTATGATCATTTTTATTTGAAATCATGAAATCTTATATCTTATATCAATGAGTTATGCGAGTTAACACACACGTAATCACTTGCATTCACATGCACGGATACGTGGATCCAGCTACAAAGACACATATGTACAAACATGTATATACACATATATATTATGGTTGTTCACATATATGGGTTGTGGTGGCCGATGTGGTAACGTCCCTGACTAGTGAACGACAGATTGGGGTTCGAGTTCAGCTCAAATTCGATAGTTTCTTTGGTCTATGCATCTCACAATCCTTATGAGCTAGGGATTGAGCGTTATGGGAAGCCTATAGGTCCATTCCATCTGCTGAATCATCAGCAGCCATTGCCTGGCCCTCCTTGGTTGTAGCTTGGATGGAGATGAGGCCTAGGCACTTATCATAAGTAATTACACTTAGTCTCTAGAGCATTGTACTGCATGATAGAGCAATGTCCCTGTCACTGCCTCTTCAATGCATGAGCGGTCTTTAAACATTGAAACCGACTTATATAACGGATTTTGAGCGAAGCGAAAAATCTATTTTTGGGTGAGATGGCCATGTCGTCTTGATGGAAGTTCCTATAGGGTAGCTTCCTAGGGTATATTACAACTACGGTGATATTCCCAGAGAATTTACCTTAAGGTACCCAGAATTCTAACTCCTGGAGCGAATATCCCTAATGAAAGTACCAGGGATATCGCGAAATATCAGAGGACGTATTCTTGACACGCCACATGGCAATCTGCACCCCGAACAGAGTTAACACTTCGAAGGGGTCAATTGGCAAGAAAACGAAAACGAGAAAGAAAAAGGAGAGCAGTTCGCAAGGCTCTCTCTTCTCGCGTTTCGTAAGCGTGCATTGCGCCGATTCTGGCGCCATCTGTATTCCTTGTAGCGATACACGAGGTGCTACAGATACTGTATGTAGGGAGGGGTCCTACAGCCCTTTCATAGAAAGGGAAGGGCGGGTCCATCAGGACGACATGGCCATCTCACCCAAAAATAGATTTTTCGCTAACCATAAACCATGTTAGAGCTTCCTGCCCCCTACAGGGAAGAGTCCTACTAGACTCTGGAAAAGTCTCGAAGAGTACATATACCTATGTATGAATACCAGGGAAGCCAATATAGTGGTCTCACCCTATATTAAGTAAAGCATAATTTGTAAAGAACCACTGCGTCAATATGAAATATCGACCAGTTCTCCGTTCAATACTTGTATTGGACAAAGGTTTATATCCGCCTAGGAGGAAACTTGTAAATCCGCCACCATCCCCTTATGGGATGGAGTCCTCCCGCTAAGGGAAAGCATAAACCAATGCAACATTAGCTTACATAAAGGAACAATCTATTAGAAATATCCCAGATAAATATACATAGAATGAATGCTCAATTATACCAATAAATCGACACAGGTGAAGGAGACGCAAGGTTCTCAAGAACAAGTTTATTGACAGACAATAAATAGACAGGTTAACAACACACACATATATATATATATATATATATATATATATATATATATATATATATATATATATATTTATATATATATATATATATATATATATATATATATATATATATATATATATATATATATATATATATAAAAGAGGAAGATAACCAAAACTTTAAGCATAAGTATGATAGTAAGCAGAAACTTGTTTATCTGAAATAAAAACATTAGTGCCACTTTTAACATATCGAGGTATCAAAGTCATAAAAGTCTGTATTACTAATTAGTCACATTAGCGTTAGAAACGCTCGGCACACATGTCTGCACTTATGCTAGGTTCACCATGGAAGTGGAACAGTTAACGTGGGCAACTCGGTGCCCTCACTTAGTTTGTAGCACAGTATGTAACTACACACTCAACCTGGAATTAATCGTCCCAATTAAAACCACTGTTCCTCGCAGAGTTAAACATTAGGGTTAACGACGCAACCCACTGCTACCACAGATCTCTTTAGTTGCTCCACTTGCATCACATAGTGACGAAAGAACGCTCTGGAAGACTTCCAGCCAGTGTATGAACGAAGATGTTCAAAATCCATACAATTAAAGAAATTTAAGGATGAGGCAACTTTCCTCGGATCGTGACCTGCGGGTGAACTGTCATGATCCGCTCTGCGAATAACATATGTGATTTTCGCCCTGAGTTGTTTCAGTGATAAATTTGAGCCTAACGTTTCTCCCCTGAATAGTTGACCACCCTTGAAGTCTGAAGTTCCACGAAGATAGACCTTTAGGCATTCTACTGGACATAGAGATGCATCTTCTTTCAGAGGGCAGATTCTCCAGGGACCCCACCTGTTGGTGGGTAACTCGTTCTTGGCGAGAAACGTAGGATCCGGAAACAGGTTCAGTTCTCCCCCATCCAGGAACTGAACACGACCTTCCTCTCTCGAGAGGGCTACAATCTCACTAACCCTGGCCCCGGACGCGAGTGCAAATAGGAAAATAACTTTTTGGGTCAAATCCTTCAACGCACACTCCTCATTGTTCAACAGTGAAGCGAAATGAAGAACTTTATCTAAAGACCATGAAATGGGCTTTGGAGGTGCTGAAGGTCTGAGCTTAGCGCAGGCTTTCGGAACTTTATTAAAGATCTCGTTAGCGAGGTCGACCTGGAAGGCATATAGAATGGGTCTTGTCAAAGCAGACTTACACGTTGAAATCGTGTTAGCTGCCAACCCTTGACCATGGAGGTGGATGAAGAAAGATAAGCAGAAGTTCGTCGAGATCTCCTGCGGATTCTTCGCCTTGACAGAGGCCACCCATTTTCTCCAAGATGACTCATATTGCCTTCTAGTAGATTTGCACTTATATTCCTCTAGGAAGTCTATGCTGGCTTTCGAAATCCCGAAACGCTTTCTCACCGCTAGGGAGAGAAAATCATGAGCTGCAGGGTCCGGGTTTCCTGTAATGAAGCGCAGACAGTCGACTTCTGGACTCGCTGGGTCAGAACTGGATCTGGTAGCGGTAGAAACTTCAACCATAGTTCCAATGCCAGGGGGAACCACACGCTGTTCGGCCACTTGTGGGCCACTATTGCCGCTACTCCCTTGAAGGATCTCAGTTTGTTGAGGACCCTCAACAGAAGGTTGTGAGGAGGGAACAGATAAATCCTGGACCATCTGTTCCAGTCGAGGGACATCGCGTCCACTGCTTCCGCCAAGGGGTCCTCGTACGGGGACACGTACAGGGGCAACTTCTTGTTGTCTTTCGTCGCAAAGAGGTCTATCTGCAGTTCTGGGACTTGACTCAAGATGAAGGAGAACGATCCTGCGTCTAGGGACCATTCCGACTATATCGGTGTGAACCTGGATAGAGCGTCCGCTGTCACATTGCGGACTCCTTGAAGGTGAACTGCCGACAGGTACCACTTCTTCTTTTCCGCCAATCGGAAGATGGCCAACCTCACCTGGTTGAGAGGTGGCGACCTTGATCCTTGTCGATTCAAGCATCTCACAACTACCTCGCTGTCCAGCACCAACCTTATGTGGATCGAGTGACGCGGGGAGACTTTCTTTAACCCTGGATAGGTACGCTCCTCGGACACCCCTTTAAGGGTATACTCGGACGCGAACGACCCCGACGCCAAAAAAAATTCTTGAAAAATCAGTTTTTGCAGTAACCTCTTTTTTTCTTTTGCCAAAAAAAAACTTCAATGAATGCTTAAAACAACTGTAAAGATAAATACTACTCATCTGCAGAAAAACTATTTATTATAAATATTTTAAAAAATTAAGTAGAAAAAAAAGACCTGACATAAAAATTCATAAAAAAAAAGTTTATACATATATACACAAATCCTTTTAGGAATTGATTCTTGAATGTTTAGGACACATCTTGATGTATTTTGGATGAAGTCAGACCCATGGAGGTGAAGATCTGAAATGAGAAAAAAAGGGTAACTTTTTTTGGCCAAAAAAATTTGTCCAAATTTCATGAATTTTTTTGGGTACCCAAATGAAATAGGAAGTGGCTAATTTTTTTAGGGAATAAACATATGTTATCCTAAAATAGAAATATGTAAAAAAATCTTCATTATTTTGTAAATTACATTTATATCAGGGGCCATATCTAAAGGTAATTTTTTGAGTACTTAGAAATTTCGTAAAAAAATACATATATTTAATATATAATATGATATTTATGCAGGTAAAAATATACCAAAATATCACAAATTCTATAGGGAACAAGAATATATATAGATAGGGCAACTTACGCTTCGGATATGTCCACAAAATGGCCGCCAACCACAATGACTCAGACTCCCTAATCTGCCACTTGAAATGTAGGAAGGGTATTTCAATTTCAAGGTGTTATTTACTAATCTAATTATTATTGGATATGCATAAAAATTGTATGGTGGGTTGCTGGATAATTGTCGATTATTTTACGACTATAAAATTAAAATTCTGACCCCCAAAAAATTTTTTGAAGGGAAATAAAATCGAAAAAAAAACAAAAATGTGAAACAATATAATATTTTAGCTAAAAAAATTTGATGATATTCAATCAAAAAAGAAGTAAACAAAATTTTCCGACAAATAAACATCTAGAGGAATCATTACTCTGTGATAGTTCCTTAGTACGTAGTAATTTTGATAGAAATGGGAAAAAACGAAAAAATGGCAATCACCGGAAAATCGAACACATACCTATATATACGCCATATCTGGCTAAAAAAAAGATAGGCATGGGTAGCCAGATCATCTAGAAACGCTTTCCAACACTATAAAAATATAAGTTTTGCGACACTACTTGCCAATTCCTTACGGTAACATGACTAAGCAAAAAAATGCAAAACAAATAAAAAGGGGCACTCGCGGAAAAATGGCTAACATTCTAATATACGGCATTTCAGAAAAAAAAAATTCAGCCACGTGCTAGGCAAACCATCAAGGCACATTTTCCGACAAATAAACATCTAAATGAATCATTACTCTGTGATAGTTCCTTAGTACGTAGTAATTTTGAAAGAAATGGGAAAAAATTTAAAAATGGCAATCACAGGAAAATCGAACACATACTTATATATACGCCATATCTGGCTAAAAAAAAAATAGGCATGGGTAGCCAGATCATCTTGAAACACTTTCCAACACTATAAAAATATAAGTTTTGCGACACTACTTGCCAATTCCTTACGGTAACATGACTAAGCAAAAAAATGCAAAACAAATAAAAAGGGGCACTCGCGGAAAAATGCCCAACATTCTAATATACAGCATCTCAGATAAAAAAAAGACATGCACGTGTTAGCCCAACCATCAAGGCACACTTTCTAACACATAAACATGAAAAAAAAAAATTAATAATATACGGCAATTCCTTACTACGTAGTAAATTTTTACAAATATTGAAAAAAAAACAGAAATTGGCAACCGCAGTTAAATACCCAATATACCAATAACTACGTCGTATCTGACAAAAACAAAGTCACGCATGGGTAGCCAGATCATCTAGACACACTTTCCAACACTAAAAAAGCAAAAGTTTTACGACACTATTTGGCAATATCTTACGGAAAAATGACTTGGCAAAAAAATGAAAAAAAATGAAAAAGGGGCACTCGCGGTAAAATGCCCAGCATTCTAATATACGGCATCTCAGATAAAAAAAAGACATGCACGTGTTATCCCAACCATCAAGGCACACTTTCTAACACATAAACATGAAAAAAAAATGAATAATATACGGCAATTCCTTACTACGTAAATTTTTTTACAAATATTGAAAAAAAACAGAAATTGGCAACCGCAGTTAAATACCCAATATACCAATAACTACGTCGTATCTGACAAAAACAAAGTCACGCATGGGTAGCCAGATCATCTAGACACACTTTCCAACACTAAACAAGCAAAGGTTTTACGACACTATTTGGCAATATCTTACGGAAAAATGACTTGGCAAAAAAATGAAAAAAAATGAAAAAGGGGCACTCGCGGTAAAATGGTCCTCGTGGTGATGAACGACATTTTAACTAAAAAAAAAATCATGCACATGGTAGCCAAACAATCCACCAAGACTTTCCACTACTGATAACCTATACAAGTTGCACCATTCTACGACAATATCATAATACGTAATAACTTTGATAATTATGCAAATTACCTTAGAAGGGTAAACTCGGTCGCGCTCGACCCCGACGCGTCTCAGAAATCGGGGAAGGAGTACAGCTACAGCAATGCACATCTGGACACTACTAGAGCGTGTAGGGGAGACACCTCCTGCAGGTCGATCACCCACAAATACAGTCACGGGGGTGAGTCAAGTGAGAAAAACCTCTTTTTTTTTGACGCTCAGGGTCGCGTACGACCCACCGTACCTATCCAGGGTTAAGGTAAGGAGCACTGCCATAGCTTCTAGAAAGTTTATGTGAAAGGTCTTGAATAGATTGGACCAAGTCCCTTGGGCCTTTTTCCGATGAGAGTGACCTCCCCACCCCTCCTTCGAGGTGTCTGTGTGAATCGTCACCGACGGGGGAGGTGGCTGAAGAAGTACTGACTTCTTTAGATGTCTGGCTTGGGACCAAGGCCTGAGAAGAGTACGTAGACGAAGCAGAACTGGTCTTCTCAGATCTCTTCGCGCGTTTGATGCATAACTTCTCCAAACTCCGGTTGCATCCTTTAGCTGTGCTCTTAGCAAACTGGAGAGAACCCAGTACTCTCTCCTGTTTGCGTCTTGATATCCTTTCGGAATCTAGAAGTCTCTTGACAGAACCAGCTATCTCCTTCCCTTTCTTCGCCGGGATGGAGAATTGGTGTGACATTAGGTCCCAGTGGATTCCCAACTACTGGAACTTTTGAGATGGAGAAAGTCGAGACTTTTTTCTGTTGATCTAGAAGCCTAGATACTCTAGGAACTGGATCACCTGCAGGGAAGCTTGCAAGCATTTTGTCTTGGATGCTGAACACACCAGCCAGTCGTCCAGGTAGGCTACTACCTGAATTCCCTTTAGGCGTAATTGTTTGAGAGCTACGCTCGCAAGCTTCGTGAAGATCCTTGGGGCTATATTTAGCCCGAATGGCATGGCTCTGAAGGCGTATAGTCTTCGTTGTAGCTTGAACCCTAGGTAGGGGGAGAGTCGACGATTGATTGGAACGTGCCAATAGGCGTCTGACAAATCTATGGAGACGGTAAATGCCCTCTTTGGCAGTAAGGTCCTTATGTGTTGCAGTGTTAGCATCTTGAACTTGCAGTTCACTATGAACTTGTTGAATGGCGACAAGTCCAGAATGACTCTGAGTTTTTCCGAGTCCTTCTTGGGAACACAAAACAGCCTCCCTTGGAATTTGATGGACTTTACCCTTCAGATCACATTTTTCTCCAACAGATCTTGGATGTACTCCTCCAGAACGGGGGTGGAGTGTTGGAAAAACCGAGGGCACGGGGGTGGAGTGCTGTACCAGCTCCAGCCCAGTCCATTCTTGAGTAGGCTGTGGGCCCAGGGATCGAAGGTCCACCGATCCCAAAAATTCTGAAGTCTCCCTCCTACCGGTATCATCTCACTTGGACTGTTGTCCTGAGGTCTTGCCTCCCTGACCGCGACCACCCCTGAATCCCCTTCCCCTTGAGGGGCGCCTAGACGAGCCTCTGACTGCTCCTCTAGGCTTTGCTCGAAAAGGAAGTTGACTGCCCTTCGAACGTTGGGTTGAATGCCAGGGACTGCGTCGACACGGCCTGGGGTACCCACTTGAATGTGGTCGGGGTTTGTGCCACCATCTGGGGCACTGAAGGCATCGGCAATTGCTGTTGCTGTTGGTGTCTAAATGGCTTGGCTGGCCGAGACGGTAGCCTAGTCCTCTTAGTCTTCCTCTTTGGTTGGGGACCCTCCTCCCGGGAAGACTATTTCTTGATAGACAGGCCCCACTTCTGGAGAAGGTTTCTATTCTCCGTGGCGGCCTTATCAACAACTTCTTTGACCAATTCGGTAGGGAAAAGGTCTTTGCCCCAAATGTTGGAGGAGATTAGTTTCCTTGGCTCATTCCTCACCATAGCCGAGGTGAACACGAACTCCCTACAAGCTCTCCTCGCCCTGACGAAGCTGTAAAGATCCTTCGTCACTGTGGCCAGATGAGTCTTGGCCACTACCATGAACATTTCATGGACCTTGGGGTCACTTGCCATCGTCTCAAGAGTGGTCTGAAGAGACATTGAGGCAGCCAGTCTTTCTTTTGTCTCAAGCTCTCTCCGCAAAAGAAAGTCAGACAGCTTAGGGAGGTTCTCACCGAACTGACGTCCGGCAATATCAGCCTCCAACTTCCCGACTGAGAAGGTAAGATGAACGTCCTTCCAGTCCTTGTGGTCCATAGGTAGGGCCAGCGACAAGGGTTTACCCTCCTCCAAGGAGGGGCAAGGCTTGCCAGCCTCGACTGCTTTTAACACAGCCGCAAACCCTTTCTGCAAAAAGGGGAAGGCTCTAGCAGGAGAGGACACAAAGGAAGGGAGCTTCTTACTCAATGCAGCCACCTTTGAGTTCGTGAAGCCCCTCTCTTTCATCGAAGATGAAAGCAAAGCTTGAGCCTTAGCATGGTCCATCACTATGACCTCCTTCGGCTCTGTCTCCTCCTTTGAAGCTGGTTCCTTCCTCAACCGGACATAACAGTCCGGATATGACCCTTTGCTGGGTCAGAATTCCACCTCCTCTAGGGGAACTGGACCCAACTTATCCGACATGACGATCTTCCCAATCGTCATCGGCATGTGCTCAGCATATCTCCATGGGTTAGCATCTGAGCACAAGGGAAGGTCTTTCACATTGAGCCTCTTCTGGGGCCCACGTGATGCTGCAAGTTTCTGCATCTGCAGTTCCATTGCAGCCGCCTTCTCATTATTCTCCTTTTGCATTTGTTGGATCATTCCAACAATGAAGGAGAGGGCCTGTCCCAGCTCTACTGGGAGAGCGGACGATGTTGAGGGAATAGGTTCAAGGATCTGAACCGGAGCAGCCGACACCTCGTCGGCCTCTTCCTCTACAATGTCTGGGGCTTGATCTTCATCCTGGCCTTCTGCCAGGAGGTCTTCCTCCCGACGCTCGGACACGTCTGACATCCTGTCGTCCAACTGGATGTCTTGCAAGGCGACCGCGACTTCAGCATCCACCGGGATCTGAACTAGGGGGATCTCCTCTTGAGGCTGGGGAATCACTGCATCAGCTGATGCCCTAGGGAAAAGGTAAGCCCTCATCTTCTCACTTGGAAGATAAGGTCCAGAGGTGTTCTTCTGGAAGCCCCTTACCCAGGTACGAAGCTTCTCCCTTGCTATATCCCTTGATTCCGCCGTCCTAGGGAAATCAAAAGCCTCAGTAATCAGGTTAGAGCACACGGTACATACCTGAGGGTCCCAATACCAGAGATCACCCATGGAGACAGCGCATGCTGCGTGCTTCCTACATAACTCATGTCCGCAGAAGTTCTCACTGTGGACGTTGCAGAAAGCACTTCCGCACTTCGGACGTTCCTCCTGTAAAGAGAAGAAATTTCCATGAGTATCAAGTGAACTACGTATCACTGGATATGCACAGTTTAGCATAACAAATCAGAAAGGAAAGACACACACTTGTGTTTCCCGCACAACCTATTGTTGCAGCCTTCCAGATAATAAAATCGTATGGTTAATCTGTCCTAGAGTAACCAATGACAAATTTCCAGAGGAAACAGGTGGAGCTCACACCTAAGATATGATTTTAAAAAACCGGATAATAGACAAGAACGAACTCACTTTCTTATCTGTAAGGCAACACCAAAGGGCTGTGCACGACAACACAAAAGTGTTAGAACACACAGTGTTTTACCAATACTATACTATAGTTTTCTCCCTACAGTATATGCTATACTGAAGAATTCTGGTAGAGTATAGAAGGTGATGCGCCGGCACACACCATAACTAGCTTTAAAGTATACTACCTAACAGCTATAAGGCGGCAGAACGCCTGTTCAAATGCATGTGCCGGCAACTACACAAGGTAGCACCCGGCTGCTGGCCACCGCTCATAGCGACCGGCAGACAAGGGCGTGACAAAAGGTAAACAACCGATGCCGGCCAGCAGCAAAAGAACCAGAGAACTTCGACTGCCCGGCTGCCGGCCACATAGGGCGGCAGCCGGGTTGGGTACAGCACTAGAAGAAAACAGAATGGATGCCAGGATAAGAGAGTATGCTACCTCCAAGCCCGGCAATCCGAAAGAGTGCATATAAGGAAGGGGAAAATCTAATTCAGGCTTCCTGACCAATGCCGTCTGGCTCTACAGACAGACATGGATGAGGGACCAAGGGAGGTCCGGGCAGCACTCAAAGCAGAAGACCTTTGCCGGCCAGCACACTCTGCCGGCCGGCAAGGGATTGAGTCAATTCCACATCCTAACCTATATTAGGTCCAGATGTAGAATGACGTACAGTACTGTAACGGCTAGGCCATTACAGAGATAGAGGGGGGAAGGGACAAAGAGGGTCCTACCAACCTTGCTTTAGTAAAGAATCACCCGCAGCCAAGAAAACTCATCTTAGCCTAAGGGAGATCCAAGGGGGGAGGCCAGCAATACTTGCCAACCCCCACTGAACCAAAGCAAGGAAGGTGTTGCTACTCCCAGGGAAAGGATCTTATCCTCCCACCGAGAACAGCAACAAAGACTAGTCTGCTAGATCACAAAAGAAGGAATCATCTCGTACAGAAACCTTCGGGAGTGACCTAAGGAGGCTAAGCCTCCTATGTCTGCGTCAGACTGGCGAGGGAGACTACCCCAAGCCAGACAAACACAGATTCAGACTAAAAACTCTGATGTTCTGCCCCTCCCTGAAGCCAGACTTACTGGAACAGGAAGGTACAGTAACACCCCAATATAGTTGTATCGAAAGTTAATTCAGATAAACCACTAGGGTTAAGCCCAAGGCTTAAACAGAGGGAAAGGGATTGCATACCTTCTCCGAAGAAAAGAAAGCAACCGGGGAGTATGAGAAAGTATACTAAGGCTCCATAGGCAACTTAGCCTAGGCACCAAGGGAATTGATTACCTAAATCACCGAAACTCACTCGTATACTATCTTGGAAATAATCAATATAATCTTAAATGTATAAAACTGCCTAAAGCTTCAATAAAATTTTAAAACACTCGGAAATCCAAAAATCACGCAGGAAAGTACTAGGGCCAAACGACTAGGCTACATGGTTTAGCGTAGGCCAGAATTGGCGAATACTTCGCCAAAACAAACAATGCTAAAGCATGAATAAGGAAATCCTATGAAACGCTAAATAGCTAAAATTATTAAAGCAAAACAGCCGGGAGTGTCGCTCTGGCTAACTAAAACTCATACCTAGCGAGCGACAGCGTCCAGGACGCCTCCGGTAGGCAACGGCTCTTGTAACAAAGATTATTACTATTAATCACTTTAAAAATTACCAAGAGCCTACATTTATACATAAAAGAAATAATACTCAACTTATCAGAGGCAGACAAAGTTGGAGAAAGCATAATAAACCGATTAAATCCAAGATTTTGCGAGAAACACAGGAAAAAACAACGAGTTGCTAAGCTACGCAAAAAGGAATACAGATGGCGCCAGAATCGGCGCAATGCACGCTTACGAAACGGGAGAAGAGAGAGCCTTGCGAACGGCTCTCCTTTTTCTTTCTCGTTTTCGTTTTCTTGCCAATTGACCCCTTCGAAGTGTTATCTCTGTTCGGGGTGCAGATTGCCATGTGGCATGTCAATAATACGTCCTCTGATATTTCGCGATATCCCTGGTACTTTCATTAGGGATATTCGCTCCAGGAGATAGAATTCTGGGTACCTTAAGGTAAATTCTCTGGGAATATCGCTGTAGTTGTAATATACCCTAGGAAGCTACCCTATAGAAACTTCCATCAGGACGACATGCCTTGAGCCCAAAAATACTGTGGCGGGATGTTGCAAGGACAACCCCCACACCCTGAATCACACTTACTGACAATGGTCTCCACAAAACAAACTTTCCCCTTACGTAATCTACAACCAGACTCTTGGACAAAAGGACAAAATAAACAAAAACATGACCTTAAAACTATATTTCCTTACAAACTAAAACGCTCATCATAAACCATAAATCACACTTATCACTAATCATACACGTAACACAAAATAGACCTTGATCATACCACTATTCAAATAAACCCTCAAAATAAATAAAGCTTAAAACTAAACACTAACAAAACAAACTTAAATTTACCACAACCCAAACATCAAAACACAAAAACATATATATATAGGTTATGGACACCAACACAGTCGTCCACACACTGCCACTGTCTTTTTACGGCAAACTACCAATATCACGGTTTTGGGGTTAACAGTCCACTGAGTGGCAATTTGCCACAGCTACTTCCCTGATTGGGGTGGGTTTTATTATCATCATCGTCATCGTCATCATCCTCATCAACAACAGCAATCGGAATTTAATACGGTCCAGGTCATCAACAATTATCGAAATCTCAGCAGCCTTATCAAGTTCCTTATACAAGCCAAGTCATCATCAATCGAGTAAACATTCACATTCAAGTGAACTCTCTCCAAAGGAGTTAGCCTCACCAAAGGAGGAATTACGGCCTGCCAATATGAAAAAGAAAAACACTTATGAACACTCCTAACTAACTGAACTATCGCACTATAATCAAAGATAAATAATAAATTGTTCCTATCATTCACAATCACGACAAGCAAAGATAAACAAAACTGTACTTACTCAGAATATAAATAATCACTTCCTTGCTGGTAATAAAGAATAATAGTAAATCCAGCAATCACACACACAACCGCCTCTATCAGCAGTCAATCAAAAAAAGCATTCGCTCCGAAACATTCACCACTGTCGTAACCTAACTAAAAAATGTAAACAAAAAATCTCATTTAAACCAACAGTCTTTCTCACCACAAACGATCGTTAACCTAACTACTTTCGCTCGCTGACACAATATCTCTCTCTCTCTCTCTCTCTCTCTCTCTCTCTCTCTCTCTCTCTCTCTCTCTCTCTCTCACACACACAGGATTTGGCAAAAACAAAAAATAAAAATAAAGCAAAAATAAATCCTCCACATTCCTCCCCCCTTACGTTGCCAAATCCTTCTCACACAACACTTACATTATTTTTTTCATAACCCAGTCGCAGTCGGGAACGGGACCTCTACTCCGAGTAACTGGGCCTCCATACACTCTCTCATTCACTTCTTCCTTATCACAATCATTCGCTACATTAACACTATTATCTAAATCCCTATCATCTAATATATCATGTACAATCATATCTACCTCGTTCTCATCTGGCCCTATAATTACACTCATTTCTGTAAACAGTTCATCCATTTCATCAAAAACATTCTCAACTTTAGTAAAAGATTCATTCATACTACTAATCATTCTCCTATCTCTCACTCTCGCATTCGTCATCCTTTCTTTTACATCACCTAAGGAAAAGCCACACACACTATAGGTATCATTCATACTCAGCCATGATTCATCTGTATTAACACATTTATCTTCCATACACACTTGCACATTTACACCCTTGTCATACTTATTTCTATTCTCACTTTTACATATAAAATTTCCCCTTCTTTCATCTTTACTTAAAGCTCTTATATTCTTCCTTTTCTTATATTCTACTAACACCAACTGTTCACCTTCCAGACCTAAGTCCTCATACATACTAGGTTCACCCTTGTTCCTTTTCAACCATTTACTCATCCCATTCTCTTGGATATACAGTACTCAGGTACCTCTTTCCATTTACGCAACTGGTTGTGGTGGGCCCTAATTTTTTCCACAATACCACCCACACACAACTTACACAAAACGTAACTTAATCCACTCGAACCAACTTCTAACACATCATAGGGACCTTCAAATTTATCACGCACCTTATTTACATTCATTCTACCCTTTTCAATTACTTCTTTCATCACTCTCTCACCAACTTTAAAGCTTTCAAACCTCTTATTTGCTTTCCTCCACACATCTCTATCATCCTCCTTCACACCCAACCTCGGTCTTATTATCTTTTCAAAATTTAAAACAAACTTACATGGAGACATACCCATACTCTTATGCACTGTTGCATTGTAAGCCCACAACGCTCTACCAACATACAAATCCCAATCATTATCACATGTACTCATCATTCGCAAAATTTCAGTTAATGTTCTTACAGTCCTTTCAGCCAACCCATTCGCACTTGGCATATAAGGAGTCGAATACACATGTTCAATACCCCATTCTCTTAACATCTGCTCAAACTCCCATCCAACAAACTCAGGGCCATTATCACTTAACATTCTCACAGGCTTACACACACACATCGGCAACATCACTTGACCAACCATTCTTGCAACAGTCTCACTCCGTTTATCCTTGATGGGTATTGCATAGGTAAATTTACTCATGTGATCAACCATAACAATCATTCCCACATGTCTTCTCGCAGTCACAGGCAACGAAACACAATCAATCACAAACATCTCAAATGGTTCTTTCATACGTAATCTCAAAACAGGCGGATTAGCATGCACTCTCTGATACTTTCCTTTCTGGAAATCTTCACACGTAGTCGCTACATCCTTACATATCTGACTCAACCCAGGTGTAAACAATCTCTCACGCATGCATTCCCATAATTTATTCTTACCCATATGCCCATATCTGTCATGCACTAACATACACATACTTACTGCTGCATGCATTGGAAACACAGGAACATATATATCTTCATCCATTCCTTTATGTAGAAAATAAACAATATTCTTACACACAATAAGTCACTTACTAACTTTCTTATACACCTCTAAATCAGACGGCCATTCTTCTACCTCAATACTATTCAACATACATTCACGTAACCTTTTAATTTCCTCACATTCATCTTGCATTTCTTCCACCTCCTCTTTAGTCAGTAGATCATCCTCACTCCTCGTAATATCAACCATGCCAACAAAATTCGCCATAAATACACTATTATCTTCTATCACAACTACTTCACATCCATTCTTCAGAAGCAAACCACTACCAATATCAACTGATAAATCATGCAATCTTAAAAAGTCAATTCCTATCAAAAAACAACTAGGCATCTCATTCTCTCCCATTACAATAAAATTATGTTCCATCTCCATACTTCCCAGTTTTACTTTTAAACGCACTTCTTCCCAAACTAGCAAACTTCCTTTACCTATCCCATGAATTCTCACACTCGTACACTGCCTTTTCACTTCCCAATTGTCCCGCTCTATTTCCTTGATAACAGACATATTCACTAATGACACTTGCGCAACTGTATCAATTAAACTACAGTATTCATTCTCATTTATACCCACATACGTCATCATTCTTCCTTTTACACCATGCATACAAATGTTTACTCTCCTATCAATAGGGTCATCCTTATCACACCCATGGTCATCTTCGCTATCTTCCATGCTCATACCACTCGGATTCAAGTCACTCGGACAATCCTCATTCTTACTCAACAACTTGCAACATCTTTCATTACATTGTAACCTCAATATATACACCCTTTCAATCTCTTTATTTGCTCGGTACTGCATCGGACGATTCCACCCAAAATACAAATAAACAGTGACACCATATAACATACTTACTACCAACAATACTTTTGATAACAATTCACCCTCAAGCATACTATCCTCCTCCTTATATGCCATTTCTTTCGATACTTCATTCCTAACACTCATTCTAAGCTCATCTATACTAGCAGGTATATCCCTATTCAAACCCTTCAATTTAACCTTATTTAACCCACACAAAATACATTTATACACCATGTCATCCCCTTCAAAACTTTGTACCACCATTAAATCTTCCGGCAACCTTTCAAAATTACTATCATTCTCGCTACTCTCTTCTATCTTACCATGCATTCTTGACATCGCATCTGCTATCACGTTCTTACTCCCAGGTACATATTCTAGCTTAAAGTCAAATTCATTCAAATCCTCTATTATCCTCGCAACTCTAGCATTCACAGACTCTTTCCTAATCATGTACACTAGGGGCTGATGGTCAGTACGCACAATAAATTTCACACCATACAAAAATACCTTCAACGCTTTCACGCAAAACCTTATCGCAGCCAACTCCCTTTCAATCGTGGAATACTTTCGCTCAGCCTTATCAAATGCTTTACTTACGTACGCTATCACTCTCAACTGTTCATCTCCGTTTATTCTTTGCATTTGAACCAAGCAACCACCCATACTAATCCCACTAGCATCCGTATATAACTCTAGCATACTCGCATGTTCACTATAATCGGGAAAAGCCAAAGTGACGTCTCTCGCAGCCTCTTCTTTCAAGTTTTCAAATGCTTCAATCATACGCTCATCCCATTTCAGTCTCGTACTATTTCTCTTACCTGTCCACTCATTCAAAGGCTTCCCTATTCCCGAACAATCTCTGACAAACTTCCGACCAAATTCAATTAACCCAAGAAAACCTCTCAACTCACGCACCGTATGAGGACGTGGAAACTCTCTCACCTTACTCACAAACTTTTCACTCTTCCTTATACCTGATTCACTCACCACATGCCCAAGAAATTCCACCTCCCCGGCCAACCATGTACACTTTTCAAGCTTAACTTTCACACCAACTTCTATCAACCGTTCTAATACTGCTTCAAGCAACTGCATGTGTTCCTCAACAGTCTCACTAGCAATCAAAATATCATCAATAAAAACAGTCACCTTCTGTCTATCAAACCCAGCCAAAACTACATTCATCGCCCTCTGGAAGGCAGCAGGCGCATTAGCAAGGCCAAAACTTAATCTCTTAAACTGATAATGACAATTGCTGCTCGAAAATGCTGTAATGGGCCTGCTCCCCTCTGCCAGAGGCATCTGGTAATAGCCCCTAACTAAATCTAACTTTGTAAAAACTTTCATACCATGCATCTTATACACACAGTCAGACACTACTTTCATTGGGAAACGTTCTTTAACAGTTACTTCATTCACCTTCCTATAATCAATACACATACGTAAACTTCCATCCGGCTTTCTTACAGGTACAATAGGGCTATTCCAGGCACTCTCACTCCTTTCTATTACACCCATTTGCTCTAACTCCTGGCACTGCTCTTCTATTTCTCTGGCAATAGGCGGAGAAAAATGTCGGGGACGCTGATATATGGGGGTATCATTACTAAGAACTATCTTAAATTCAGGCAGCTTTGATCCCCCACAATCCTCGTCACCGCGACTCAAAACTCTCCGTCTATCCCATAACATCCTATACAATTGTTCCCTTTCTCCCTCACTTATATTCTCATCTACATTAATTCTTTCTTTTAAACTTTCATAGTCCCAATCGTCATCCTGCTTTATCTTACCCGTCATAACACGTCTCAATTTAACATACCTTTCATCCTCTACATTGACCAACGTATACATACATCCCATGCAATCACCCTCACGTATACCCCGTATTCTCTTCCTCCTTACAGTCGGCAACAAGCTCACATACACCTTCGGCTTCTGCAAATTCAAAATACCATCATACACATGCACACTTGCTTTCACCAAATTACTTGCTTCCGAACCTTCCACTACATATTCACAATTGTCACTATTGGCAATTCCCAGACTATTCGGCCATGCAACTTTTACACTGACAACCTCACTTGCATCTTTTGACAATTTAACACCTTCTTTTGCTATTAACGGCACACGTTTCCATACCTTCGTACATACACTACCATCTTCATTCAAATAAAATGCCCCACAAAATTTACCCTTAACTTTCATCTCTATCATATTTACACTAGGATTTACAATCATACCGCATTTTTTCAAGAAGTTATAACCTAACAACACATCGTATTTGTCATTTACTCCCTCAACCACATAAAAATCATTATCTTCCATCATCAGCCCCCCAATCATGACATTTTCACGTAACTTTCCTTGCACAGACATACTTAAATTACCGATACCTTTCACTTCACCTTTACACCCCTTAAATTCACACACATCCCTTACCTTATCATATGCATTCCTAAACATTAAATTGACACCACAACCAGTATCAATAAGACCAACTAGCTCTATTCCATTAAAATTTACTTTTGCACTCATGCAGTCATAAGCTCTTTCGCCCATCACGTCTTCATGTAGTAAACCTTCACTCCGCACACACTCGAGGACTCACCCAGCTGAACCCTCTTACACTCTAGTTTCCCGAACATCCTGGCTGATTTACTCCCTTCTTCCTACATACCCTAGCTACATGCCCATCTGCACCACATTCAGTACACTTACCCCGTGGCTCCTTGCACATTCTAGCATAATGACCATCCTTACCACAATTACCGCAAATCACATTCATACGATTACTACGACATCCACTCGCTATGTGCCCAGTCATACCACACCGATAACATTTTACCCCTTTCTCTTTCTTGCACTCACTAATTCTATGCCCTACCTCACCACATCCAAAACAAGCACCTAGAGCCCATCTACATTCATTCTTCTTATGACCTACTTTCCCACACCTATAACACATTTCATCACGGACACGGCTATCTGACATACCTCGATGCGCACTAACACTCCTATCCCTCCAAACCTGATTCCCTTGCCTAAACCCTTCATTTGTCCTTACAGGTATTCCCCCATTACTCGCCCTAACACTCCTATCTACTACACTATCAGCTACTCTCATCGGTCCTCTCATAACAGCATCTCTAAAACTAACAAATTCTGGCACACTTTCCTCCATTCCAGTTCTTACACTCACAGATTTACTTTCTTTCATACACCTATCCAACTCGTAATCCTCAACTATCTCTAAAATATCATCCCATGTCAATCTTTCTTTTGTCCACCTCATTTTCTCCTTCCGTTTCAAATTAACAAACTCAGCAACATTCTCGGGTACAGTAGCCAAAAACTTCTTCATTAACTCCTTATTCTCATTTATACCTTCATCCCCATACTTCTTCCTAGCTAATGTTTCCAACCTACATATGTACATTGATATAGCTTCTCCTGCATTCATCCTTGCCTCATCAAAATCATTCTTACGCTTATACTTAACACTCCCTTTCATACGTTTTACCTGCTCAATTATTCTCTTTTTCACACTTTCATAATCAACGTCCCCTACACTCATTATCACTCCATACATCGTCAACAAATACCCAGTCAAATATTCTCTTAACTCCCTAGCCCAAACTCTTTTACTATCATCATACTTATCCTGACAATATCTCTCATACTCCTTGAAAAACTCTTATACATCCCTACTACTATGCTCATTGAACCTTTCACACCGAGGTACCTCTCTCATAAACACAGTCTTACACACATCACGTTCATTCTCACTGCTATCATCACTGCTACCTTCCTTCTTGTTTCCTACTTCCTCGCTAGAATATAAGGAATCTAATTCCACAGTCATACTCCTATCCTTGATCATACTCTTCCTAGCCCTTTTCTTACTCGCCACTTTCACCCATTCACGATCGTCCTTGCTATCAGCCTGACACTTTTTCTTCTCTTTCTTTACATCACTTTTACCTTTCTTATTCTTCCTATTACATTTTTGTTCAGCCTTACTATGCCTAATTCCCTTATCTTCAATCTCACTATCACTATTACTATTACTATCACTATCACTTCCTTTCCCATTATTACTAACCTTAGCCTTCTCATCCACTATCAACCCATTACCCGAAACTGAGGACACTCCTCCGACTGCACCTTCACCCATTATAGTTTTCATCATCCCCATTACTTGCCCCATCATATCTTCCATTCGTTTCTCCGTCCGTTCTTCATTCTCTCGCATCCTCATCTCAACACCCTCTTCCACTCTCTCTACAGTTCCCTGAATTTCCCTCAGTTTCCTATGCATCTCCTCATTCTCACACCTTAACCACTTATTCTCTTGCAACAATTTCTCCTCACGCTCCATACTCAGCCGCAATTCCTCCTTCAAAACCCTTAACTGTTCTTCCATTTTTATCAACCTGTTCTTCAGCCTTAAATCTAATTCCTAATCCTATCAGTCCTTTGTCGAAGAGTCCAGCTTCAATCCCACCTCGGCAGTCCCTGTTCGGGCGCCAAAATAATGTGGCGGGATGTTGCAAGGACAACCCCCACACCCTGAATCACACTTACTGACAATGGTCTCCACAAAACAAACTTTCCCCTTACGTAATCTACAACCAGACTCTTGGACAAAAGGACAAAATAAACAAAACATGGCCTTAAAACTATATTTCCTTACAAACTAAAACGCTCATCATAAACCATAAATCACACTTATCACTAATCATACATATAACACAAAATAGACCTTGATCATACCACTATTCAAATAAACCCTCAAAATAAATAAAGCTTAAAACTAAACACTAACAAAACAAACTTAAATTTACCACAACCCAAACATCAAAACACAGAAACATATATATATAGTTTATGGACACCAACACAGTCGTCCACACACTGCCACTGTCTTTTTACGGCAAACTACCAATATCACGGTTTTGTGGTTAACAGTCCACTGAGTGGCAATTTGCCACAGCTACTTCCCTGATTGGGGTGGGTTTTATTATCATCATCGTCATCGTCATCATCCTCATCAACAACAGCAATCGGAATTTAATACGGTCCAGGTCATCAACAATTATCGAAATCTCAGCAGCCTTATCAAGTTCCTTATACAAGCCAAGTCATCATCAATCGAGTAAACATTCACATTCAAGTGAACTCTCTCCAAAGGAGTTAGCCTCACCAAAGGAGGAATTACGGCCTGCCAATATGAAAAAGAAAAACACTTATGAACACTCCTAACTAACTGAACTATCGCACTATAATCAAAGATAAATAATAAATTGTTCCTATCATTCACAATCACGACAAGCAAAGATAAACAAAACTGTACTTACTCAGAATATAAATAATCACTTCCTTGCTGGTAATAAAGAATAATAGTAAATCCAGCAATCACACACACAACCGCCTCTATCAGCAGTCAATCAAAAAAAGCTTTCGCTCCGAAACATTCACCACTGTCGTAACCTAACTAAAAAATGTAAACAAACAATCTCATTTAAACCAACAGTCTTTCTCACCACAAACGATCGTTAACCTAACTACTTTCGCTCGCTGACACAATATCTCTCTCTCTCTCTCTCTCTCTCTCTCTCTCTCTCTCTCTCTCTCTCTCTCTCTCTCTCTCTCTCTCTCTCACACAGGATTTGGCAAAAACAAAAAATAAAAATAAAGCAAAAGTAAATCCTCCACATTTCTCCCCCTTTATTTTGCCAAATCCTTCTCACACAACACTTACATTATTTTTTTCATAACCCAGTCGCAGTCGGGAACGGGACCTCTACTCCGAGTAACTGGGCCTCCATACACTCTCTCATTCACTTCTTCCTTATCACAATCATTCACTACATTAACACTATTCTTATCTAAATCCCTATCATCTAATATATCATGTACAATCATATCTACCTCGTTCTCATCTGGCCCTATAATTACACTCATTTCTGTAAACAGTTCATCCATTTCATCAAAAATATTCTCAACTTTAGTAAAAGATTCATTCATACTACTAATCATTCTCCTATCTCTCACTCTCGCATTCGTCATCCTTTCTTTTACATCACCTAAGGAAAAGCCACACACACTATAGGTATCATTCATACTCAGCCATGATTCATCTGTATTAACACATTTATCTTCCATACACACTTGCACATTTACACCCTTGTCATACTTATTTCTATTCTCACTTTTACTTATAAAATTTCCGCTTCTTTCATCTTTACTTAAAGCTCTTGTATTCTTCCTTTTCTTATATTCTACTAACACCAACTGTTTACCTTCCAGACCTAAGTCCTCATACATACTAGGTTCACCCTTGTTCCTTTTCAACCATTTACTCATCCCATTCTCTTGGATATACAGTACTCAGGTACCTCTTTCCATTTACGCAATTGGTTGTGGTGGGCCCTAATTTTTTCCACAATACCACCCACACACAACTTACCCAAAACGTAACTTAATCCACTCGAACCAACTTCTAACACATCATAGGGACCTTCAAATTTATCACGCACCTTATTTACATTCATTCTACCCTTTCAATTACTTCTCCGACACACCCAACCTCGGTCTTATTATCTTTTCAAAATTTAAAACAAACTTACATGGAGACATACCCGTACTCTTATGCACTGTTGCATTGTAAGCCCACAACGCTCTACCAACATACAAATCCCAATCATTATCACATGTACTCATCATTCGCAAAATTTCAGTTAATGTTCTTACAGTCCTTTCAGCCAACCCATTCGCACTTGGCATATAAGGAGTCGAATACACATGTTCAATACCCCATTCTCTTAACATCTGCTCAAACTCCCATCCAACAAACTCAGGGCCATTATCACTTAACATTCTCACAGGCTTACACACACACATCGGCAACATCACTTGACCAACCATTCTTGCAACAGTCTCACTCCGTTTATCCTTGATGGGTATTGCATAGGTAAATTTACTCATGTGATCAACCATAACAATCATTCCCACATGTCTTCTCGCAGTCACAGGCAACGAAACACAATCAATCACAAACATCTCAAATGGTTCTTTCATACGTAATCTCAAAACAGGCGGATTAGCATGCACTCTCTGATACTTTCCTTTCTGGAAATCTTCACACGTAGTCGCTACATCCTTACATATCTGACTCAACCCAGGTGTAAACAATCTCTCACGCATGCATTCCCATAATTTATTCTTACCCATATGCCCATATCTGTCATGCACTAACATACACATACTTACTGCTGCATGCATTGGAAACACAGGAACATATATATCTTCATCCATTCCTTTATGTAGAAAATAAACAATATTCTTACACACAATAAGTCACTTACTAACTTTCTTATACACCTCTAAATCAGACGGCCATTCTTCTACCTCAATACTATTCAACATACATTCACGTAACCTTTTAATTTCCTCACATTCATCTTGCATTTCTTCCACCTCCTCTTTAGTCAGTAGATCATCCTCACTCCTCGTAATATCAACCATGCCAACAAAATTCGCCATAAATACACTATTATCTTCTATCACAACTACTTCACATCCATTCTTCAGAAGCAAACCACTACCAATATCAACTGATAAATCATGCAATCTTAAAAAGTCAATTCCTATCAAAAAACAACTAGGCATCTCATTCTCTCCCATTACAATAAAATTATGTTCCACCTCCATACTTCCCAGTTTTACTTTCAAACGCACTTCTTCCCAAACTAGCAAACTTCCTTTACCTATCCCATGAATTCTCACACTCGTACACTGCCTTTTCACTTCCCAATTGTCCCGCTCTATTTCCTTGATAACAGACATATTCACTAATGACACTTGCGCAACTGTATCAATTAAACTACAGTATTCATTCTCATTTATACCCACATACGTCATCATTCTTCCTTTTACACCATGCATACAAATGTTTACTCTCCTATCAATAGGGTCATCCTTATCACACCCATGGTCATCTTCGCTATCTTCCATGCTCATACCACTCGGATTCAAGTCACTCGGACAATCCTCATTCTTACTCAACAACTTGCAACATCTTTCATTACATTGTAACCTCAATATATACACCCTTTCAATCTCTTTATTTGCTCGGTACTGCATCGGACGATTCCACCCAAAATACAAATAAACAGTGACACCATATAACATACTTACTACCAACAATACTTTTGATAACAATTCACCCTCAAGCATACTATCCTCCTCCTTATATGCCATTTCTTTCGATACTTCATTCCTAACACTCATTCTAAGCTCATCTATACTAGCAGGTATATCCCTATTCAAACCCTTCAATTTAACCTTATTTAACCCACACAAAATACATTTATACACCATGTCATCCCCTTCAAAACTTTGTACCACCATTAAATCTTCCGGCAACCTTTCAAAATTACTATCATTCTCGCTACTCTCTTCTATCTTACCATGCATTCTTGACATCGCATCTGCTATCACGTTCTTACTCCCAGGTACATATTCTAGCTTAAAGTCAAATTCATTCAAATCCTCTATTGTCCTCGCAACTCTAGCATTCACAGACTCTTTCCTAATCATGTACACTAGGGGCTGATGGTCAGTACGCACAATAAATTTCACACCATACAAAAATACCTTCAACGCTTTCACGCAAAACCTTATCGCAGCCAACTCCCTTTCAATCGTGGAATACTTTCGCTCAGCCTTATCAAATGCTTTACTTACGTACGCTATCACTCTCAACTGTTCATCTCCGTTTATTCTTTGCATTTGAACCAAGCAACCACCCATACTAATCCCACTAGCATCCGTATATAACTCTAGCATACTCGCATGTTCACTATAATCGGGAAAAGCCAAAGTGACGTCTCTCGCAGCCTCTTCTTTCAAGTTTTCAAATGCTTCAATCATACGCTCATCCCATTTCAGTCTCGTACTATTTCTCTTACCTGTCCACTCATTCAAAGGCTTCCCTATTCCCGAACAATCTCTGACAAACTTCCGACCAAATTCAATTAACCCAAGAAAACCTCTCAACTCACGCACCGTATGAGGACGTGGAAACTCTCTCACCTTACTCACAAACTTTTCACTCTTCCTTATACCTGATTCACTCACCACATGCCCAAGAAATTCCACCTCCCCGGCCAACCATGTACACTTTTCAAGCTTAACTTTCACACCAACTTCTATCAACCGTTCTAATACTGCTTCAAGCAACTGCATGTGTTCCTCAACAGTCTCACTAGCAATCAAAATATCATCAATAAAAACAGTCACCTTCTGTCTATCAAACCCAGCCAAAACTACATTCATC
Organism: Palaemon carinicauda; assembly: GCF_036898095.1. Taxonomy (NCBI): domain Eukaryota; kingdom Metazoa; phylum Arthropoda; class Malacostraca; order Decapoda; family Palaemonidae; genus Palaemon; species Palaemon carinicauda. The sequence continues at coordinate 107,535,945 of NC_090740.1, read as the reverse complement.
GCCCTCTGGAAGGCAGCAGGCGCATTAGCAAGGCCAAAACTTAATCTCTTAAACTGATAATGACAATTGCTGCTCGAAAATGCTGTAATGGGCCTGCTCCCCTCTGCCAGAGGCATCTGGTAATAGCCCCTAACTAAATCTAACTTTGTAAAAACTTTCATACCATGCATCTTATACACACAGTCAGACACTACTTTCATTGGGAAACGTTCTTTAACAGTTACTTCATTCACCTTCCTATAATCAATACACATACGTAAACTTCCATCCGGCTTTCTTACAGGTACAATAGGGCTATTCCAGGCACTCTCACTCCTTTCTATTACACCCATTTGCTCTAACTCCTGGCACTGCTCTTCTATTTCTCTGGCAATAGGCGGAGAAAAATGTCGGGGACGCTGATATATGGGGGTATCATTACTAAGAACTATCTTAAATTCAGGCAGCTTTGATCCCCCACAATCCTCGTCACCGCGACTCAAAACTCTCCGTCTATCCCATAACATCCTATACAATTGTTCCCTTTCTCCCTCACTTATATTCTCATCTACATTAATTCTTTCTTTTAAACTTTCATAGTCCCAATCGTCATCCTGCTTTATCTTACCCGTCATAACACGTCTCAATTTAACATACCTTTCATCCTCTACATTGACCAACGTATACATACATCCCATGCAATCACCCTCACGTATACCCCGTATTCTCTTCCTCCTTACAGTCGGCAACAAGCTCACATACACCTTCGGCTCCTGCAAATTCAAAATACCATCATACACATGCACACTTGCTTTCACCAAATTACTTGCTTCCGAACCTTCCACTACATATTCACAATTGTCACTATTGGCAATTCCCAGACTATTCGGCCATGCAACTTTTACACTGACAACCTCACTTGCATCTTTTGACAATTTAACACCTTCTTTTGCTATTAACGGCACACGTTTCCATACCTTCGTACATACACTACCATCTTCATTCAAATAAAATTCCCCACAAAATTTACCCTTAACTTTCATCTCTATCATATTTACACTAGGATGTACAATCATACCGCATTTTTTCAAGAAGTTATAACCTAACAACACATCGTATTTGTCATTTACTCCCTCAACCACATAAAAATCATTATCTTCCATCATCAGCCCCCCAATCATGACATTTTCACGTAACTTTCCTTGCACAGACATACTTAAATTACCGATACCTTTCACTTCACCTTTACACCCCTTAAATTCACACACATCCCTTACCTTATCATATGCATTCCTAAACATTAAATTGACACCACAACCAGTATCAATAAGACCAACTAGCTCTATTCCATTAAAATTTACTTTTGCACTCATGCAGTCATAAGCTCTTTCGCCCATCACGTCTTCATGTAGTAAACCTTCACTCCGCACACACTCGAGGACTCACCCAGCTGAACCCTCTTACACTCTAGTTTCCCGAACATCCTGGCTGATTTACTCCCTTCTTCCTACATACCCTAGCTACATGCCCATCTGCACCACATTCAGTACACTTACCCCGTGGCTCCTTGCACATTCTAGCATAATGACCATCCTTACCACAATTACCGCAAATCACATTCATACGATTACTACGACATCCACTCGCTATGTGCCCAGTCATACCACACCGATAACATTTTACCCCTTTCTCTTTCTTGCACTCACTAATTCTATGCCCTACCTCACCACATCCAAAACAAGCACCTAGAGCCCATCTACATTCATTCTTCTTATGACCTACTTTCCCACACCTATAACACATTTCATCACGGACACGGCTATCTGACATACCTCGATGCGCACTAACACTCCTATCCCTCCAAACCTGATTCCCTTGCCTAAACCCTTCATTTGTCCTTACAGGTATTCCCCCATTACTCGCCCTAACACTCCTATCTACTACACTATCAGCTACTCTCATCGGTCCTCTCATAACAGCATCTCTAAAACTAACAAATTCTGGCACACTTTCCTCCATTCCAGTTCTTACACTCACAGATTTACTTTCTTTCATACACCTATCCAACTCGTAATCCTCAACTATCTCTAAAATATCATCCCATGTCAATCTTTCTTTTGTCCACCTCATTTTCTCCTTCCGTTTCAAATTAACAAACTCAGCAACATTCTCGGGTACAGTAGCCAAAAACTTCTTCATTAACTCCTTATTCTCATTTATACCTTCATCCCCATACTTCTTCCTAGCTAATGTTTCCAACCTACATATGTACATTGATATAGCTTCTCCTGCATTCATCCTTGCCTCATCAAAATCATTCTTACGCTTATACTTAACACTCCCTTTCATACGTTTTACCTGCTCAATTATTCTCTTTTTCACACTTTCATAATCAACGTCCCCTACACTCATTATCACTCCATACATCGTCAACAAATACCCAGTCAAATATTCTCTTAACTCCCTAGCCCAAACTCTTTTACTATCATCATACTTATCCTGACAATATCTCTCATACTCCTTGAAAAACTCTTATACATCCCTACTACTATGCTCATTGAACCTTTCACACCGAGGTACCTCTCTCATAAACACAGTCTTACACACATCACGTTCATTCTCACTGCTATCATCACTGCTACCTTCCTTCTTGTTTCCTACTTCCTCGCTAGAATATAAGGAATCTAATTCCACAGTCATACTCCTATCCTTGATCATACTCTTCCTAGCCCTTTTCTTACTCGCCACTTTCACCCATTCACGATCGTCCTTGCTATCAGCCTGACACTTTTTCTTCTCTTTCTTTACATCACTTTTACCTTTCTTATTCTTCCTATTACATTTTTGTTCAGCCTTACTATGCCTAATTCCCTTATCTTCAATCTCACTATCACTATTACTATTACTATCACTATCACTTCCTTTCCCATTATTACTAACCTTAGCCTTCTCATCCACTATCAACCCATTACCCGAAACTGAGGACACTCCTCCGACTGCACCTTCACCCATTATAGTTTTCATCATCCCCATTACTTGCCCCATCATATCTTCCATTCGTTTCTCCGTCCGTTCTTCATTCTCTCGCATCCTCATCTCAACACCCTCTTCCACTCTCTCTACAGTTCCCTGAATTTCCCTCAGTTTCCTATGCATCTCCTCATTCTCACACCTTAACCACTTATTCTCTTGCAACAATTTCTCCTCACGCTCCATACTCAGCCGCAATTCCTCCTTCAAAACCCTTAACTGTTCTTCCATTTTTATCAACCTGTTCTTCAGCCTTAAATCTAATTCCTAATCCTATCAGTCCTTTGTCGAAGAGTCCAGCTTCAATCCCACCTCGGCAGTCCCTGTTCGGGCGCCAAAATAATGTGGCGGGATGTTGCAAGGACAACCCCCACACCCTGAATCACACTTACTGACAATGGTCTCCACAAAACAAACTTTCCCCTTACGTAATCTACAACCAGACTCTTGGACAAAAGGACAAAATAAACAAAACATGGCCTTAAAACTATATTTCCTTACAAACTAAAACGCTCATCATAAACCATAAATCACACTTATCACTAATCATACATATAACACAAAATAGACCTTGATCATACCACTATTCAAATAAACCCTCAAAATAAATAAAGCTTAAAACTAAACACTAACAAAACAAACTTAAATTTACCACAACCCAAACATCAAAACACAGAAACATATATATATAGTTTATGGACACCAACACAGTCGTCCACACACTGCCACTGTCTTTTTACGGCAAACTACCAATATCACGGTTTTGTGGTTAACAGTCCACTGAGTGGCAATTTGCCACAGCTACTTCCCTGATTGGGGTGGGTTTTATTATCATCATCGTCATCGTCATCATCCTCATCAACAACAGCAATCGGAATTTAATACGGTCCAGGTCATCAACAATTATCGAAATCTCAGCAGCCTTATCAAGTTCCTTATACAAGCCAAGTCATCATCAATCGAGTAAACATTCACATTCAAGTGAACTCTCTCCAAAGGAGTTAGCCTCACCAAAGGAGGAATTAAGGCCTGCCAATATGAAAAAGAAAAACACTTATGAACACTTCTAACTAACTGAACTATCGCACTATAATCAAAGATAAATAATAAATTGTTCCTATCATTCACAATCACGACAAGCAAAGATAAACAAAACTGTACTTACTCAGAATATAAATAATCACTTCCTTGCTGGTAATAAAGAATAATAGTAAATCCAGCAATCACACACACAACCGCCTCTATCAGCAGTCAATCAAAAAAAGCTTTCGCTCCGAAACATTCACCACTGTCGTAACCTAACTAAAAAATGTAAACAAACAATCTCATTTAAACCAACAGTCTTTCTCACCACAAACGATCGTTAACCTAACTACTTTCGCTCGCTGACACAATATCTCTCTCTCTCTCTCTCTCTCTCTCTCTCTCTCTCTCTCTCTCTCTCTCTCTCTCTCTCTCTCACACAGGATTTGGCAAAAACAAAAAATAAAAATAAAGCAAAAGTAAATCCTCCACATTTCTCCCCCTTTACTTTGCCAAATCCTTCTCACACAACACTTACATTATTTTTTTCATAACCCAGTCGCAGTCGGGAACGGGACCTCTACTCCGAGTAACTGGGCCTCCATACACTCTCTCATTCACTTCTTCCTTATCACAATCATTCGCTACATTAACACTATTCTTATCTAAATCCCTATCATCTAATATATCATGTACAATCATATCAACCTCGTTCTCATCTGGCCCTATAATTACACTCATTTCTGTAAACAGTTCATCCATTTCATCAAAAATATTCTCAACTTTAGTAAAAGATTCATTCATACTACTAATCATTCTCCTATCTCTCACTCTCGCATTCGTCATCCTTTCTTTTACATCACCTAAGGAAAAGCCACACACACTATAGGTATCATTCATACTCAGCCATGATTCATCTGTATTAACACATTTATCTTCCATACACACTTGCACATTTACACCCTTGTCATACTTATTTCTATTCTCACTTTTACTTATAAAATTTCCCCTTCTTTCATCTTTACTTAAAGCTCTTGTATTCTTCCTTTTCTTATATTCTACTAACACCAACTGTTTACCTTCCAGACCTAAGTCCTCATACATACTAGGTTCACCCTTGTTCCTTTTCAACCATTTACTCATCCCATTCTCTTGGATATACAGTACTCAGGTACCTCTTTCCATTTACGCAATTGGTTGTGGTGGGCCCTAATTTTTTCCACAATACCACCCACACACAACTTACCCAAAACGTAACTTAATCCACTCGAACCAACTTCTAACACATCATAGGGACCTTCAAATTTATCACGCACCTTATTTACATTCATTCTACCCTTTTCAATTACTTCTCCGACACACCCAACCTCGGTCTTATTATCTTTTCAAAATTTAAAACAAACTTACATGGAGACATACCCGTACTCTTATGCACTGTTGCATTGTAAGCCCACAACGCTCTACCAACATACAAATCCCAATCATTATCACATGTACTCATCATTCGCAAAGTTTCAGTTAATGTTCTTACAGTCCTTTCAGCCAACCCATTCGCACTTGGCATATAAGGAGTCGAATACACATGTTCAATACCCCATTCTCTTAACATCTGCTCAAACTCCCATCCAACAAACTCAGGGCCATTATCACTTAACATTCTCACAGGCTTACACACACACATCGGCAACATCACTTGACCAACCATTCTTGCAACAGTCTCACTCCGTTTATCCTTGATGGGTATTGCATAGGTAAATTTACTCATGTGATCAACCATAACAATCATTCCCACATGTCTTCTCGCAGTCACAGGCAACGAAACACAATCAATCACAAACATCTCAAATGGTTCTTTCATACGTAATCTCAAAACAGGCGGATTAGCATGCACTCTCTGATACTTTCCTTTCTGGCAATCTTCACACGTAGTCGCTACATCCTTACATATCTTACTCAACCCAGGTGTAAACAATCTCTCACGCATGCATTCCCATAATTTATTCTTACCCATATGCCCATATCTGTCATGCACTAACATACACATACTTACTGCTGCATGCATTGGAAACACAGGAACATATATATCTTCATCCATTCCTTTATGTAGAAAATAAACAATATTCTTACACACAATAAGTCACTTACTAACTTTCTTATACACCTCTAAATCAGACGGCCATTCTTCTACCTCAATACTATTCAACATACATTCACGTAACCTTTTAATTTCCTCACATTCATCTTGCATTTCTTCCACCTCCTCTTTAGTCAGTAGATCATCCTCACTCCTCGTAATATCAACCATGCCAACAAAATTCGCCATAAATACACTATTATCTTCTATCACAACTACTTCACATCCATTCTTCAGAAGCAAACCACTACCAATATCAACTGATAAATCATGCAATCTTAAAAAGTCAATTCCTATCAAAAAACAACTAGGCATCTCATTCTCTCCCATTACAATAAAATTATGTTCCACCTCCATACTTCCCAGTTTTACTTTCAAACGCACTTCTTCCCAAACTAGCAAACTTCCTTTACCTATCCCATGAATTCTCACACTCGTACACTGCCTTTTCACTTCCCAATTGTCCCGCTCTATTTCCTTGATAACAGACATATTCACTAATGACACTTGCGCACCTGTATCAATTAAACTACAGTATTCATTCTCATTTATACCCACATACGTCATCATTCTTCCTTTTACACCATGCATACAAATGTTTACTCTCCTATCAATAGGGTCATCCTTATCACACCCATGGTCATCTT
>NC_090740.1:107506914-107516914 GCF_036898095.1 Palaemon carinicauda | reverse complement strand
GCTGAGGCCACTTTTCAATGCCTCATAGATGTCAACTTAGAGAACTCCTCTTCTGAATTTTCCACGTGCACAACATACTCGTGTTTTTTTTTTTTTTTCTCAAAACACAACTTTACACCTATGAAGTACTCTCAACGGCTTATAACAGAACAGCCTTGTACTCCGGTATGACTAGTGTACCTTTGCCCAAACGAGGTATTGTTTTTAGGGCACAACATGCTTTCAAACCTCCCCCCGCCACCCATCCCCCCAGAAGGTATTAGCTCATCAGAACTTTCACTTGTCCTCGACCATTAAATTTCTGCAAGAATTATTGGGTATTATAAACTTTTATCACTGGTTCCTGCCCGCCATAACTGCACATCGTGCCCACAGCTATGCCTCCCTCAAGGGCAAGCCAAGAGACCTGAAGTAGGTTCCCTTTCAGGAAGTGCCCTTATGTAATGCAAAGAATGACCTATGAACTGCTCCTGCTCTCACTTTTCCCCTGTGGCATACCCCTTGCTTTCTCTCCTCTTATACTACTGTGTCACTAGTGGTGCAGTGCTAGAACAGGGCAGTCAATTGCTCTCCCCACCAATTAGCCTTCGTTGGTAGGAAGCTGTCCAAGGCAGAATCTGACAACTCAACCTTTCACCTTCAATTAGTAGTGGTGTTTTTGGCTATCCATCACTTTCGCCAGTTCTTAGACGGTGTGCTCTTTGCCATTCAGATTGACTATATGCCTTTGGTACAGACCTTCACTCGACAGTCCTATGCCTGGTTTGTCAATCAAAACCAGAATCTCTCTGCTGTGGCTGAATATAACTGCACCCATCAACACGTCCCTGGAAAAAAATGAATCCCGTTGATAATAGCATGTCAAGAAACGCACTAGCAGCCATTCTCCTGGGATTAGATTATAACACCATGCCACAAGCCTAAGAAAAAGATCTGAAGTACCAAGTATATAGGACATCTTGCACAGCCCTCTGTTGGGAAGATGTTGTCCTCAATAACTCCATCGCCACCCTCCTCTGTGACACCAATACTGGTAGGACACGATCATGAATACCTGCCCTCATGCACCGTCATTTGTTTGATTTCATCCATGACCTTTCACATTCCTCGAGCCGATCTACTCCAAAGCTACTGAAGACAAAGTTCATTTGCACGCCATTACTAAGGGTGCTATGGATTTGGTGCACAACTAGACTTTATGCCAAGCTTCAGCAGTACATCGCCTTACGAGATCCCGATTGGGCCCCTCTCCTTAACCTCAGAACCATTGTGTCCACATTAACATCGACATAGTAGGTTCCTTCTAACATCACAAGGATACTGTTACCCATTTACCATCATTGGCCATTCCAGTCTTTGGCCCAAGGCCATCCCCATGCTAACTGCAACATCTGTTTCATGTTCATCAGCCTTACTCTCATGGTGGATAGTGAGATTTGATATCCTCGCGCAAATTAATTCTGACAAGGGTACCACTTTCCCCTTTTAACAGTGGGAATCATTAGCCAATCTCCTACAGCTATTCAGTCAACAGAGTGTTTGAACGTTTTCATCGCACACTCAGACCAACTTTGATGCTCCTCTGCTATGAATCCAGCTCCTTTACTAAGCTTCACTTGGACCTCCTGGAATTAAGGACAATTCCTATGGACTCCCTGAATGCCTCAGCAGCTGAAATAGTATATGTCAGCGCATTGATTGTCCTTTCTGATATTTCTCTGTCTGCAACCTCCTCCGACAATCTCCACTGCCTACATCACACTATGGGAAAATTAACTCCTTTCCGCCAGACTTATAATCCCCTACCAAAGCGACATATACAAAAAGATTTACGAAACCATGATGTATCTCTTCCTGCACACCAACAGTATCCTTTTGCAACAGCACTTCTAACTGTAGTTTGATTATCGATATTATTTCTATACATGATTCTAAATTGCTATACTCGTCTTCCTTTTCTTCATTTCTGAAAATAGTTTGATTTTGGTGGGTATTATAAATGCTACTTACATATTTCTTGAGTTCATTTAAAAATTTTAATGGTTACATATAGGTTTCATTTTTGCAATGAATAAATTATGAATTTGTTGCCATTATTTGAAATCAGTGCTATCTCTTCTTTTAAATTTTAATGCTGGCTAAATTTTATAAAGTTAGGTTTCGGTACTAATATATTCTATAAAATTATAAAATGAATCAGGGGCCAAAGTTTTTTTCTCACTAATTATGTCTAGTAAATCAAAAAAAAAATTCTTATATGCCATATTGTTTTTTTTATTTAATCCTAACCTTATCTTTAGACTTTGCAAATGAACAAGCAAGAAGCTATACACATATGAAAAACATCATAAGTGGTCTAATGATCAATCGATATAGTATTAATATGTGGAAAATTACTAGATGAATAATAATAAAATAATTGTAAGATAACTTATATAGTAACATATGAACATTCTGAAGTACCGAAATCTCGTAGAGCTTTTTTTCTCTAGTTAGTATGATGCGTTTGCAATAGATAGCTCTAATCAGGTGCACAGTTTTATTTATTTATTTATTTATTTATTTTATAGATCGGCTTTTCTTGCTACGCTAAACATACTGAACTTCAAATCGTTTGAAAAAACACACTTTATTGTTATCTACTTCTTTCACTCCTTAATGACCGGCAAAAGTGTCACGCCCTGTAATGATTTATCACGTAAGGAGCCACTGGATAAAGAATTATTTGGCTGCAAACATTGATCAATACCAATATTAAGAAGACATTTTGCTGTTAATTTCGAATATGTGTTATCTGTTTTTTTTTTCTTTTTCTTTTTTTCGTGAAAAGGAATCACGGATATGTAAACAAGTATTTCTATCCTTTCCGAGCTTCATAAAACCATTTCTCCTAAGATCTGTGGTCCTCAAGCTGTGTCCACAGTGAAGGAGGCAGAGAAAATTATCTGTTTATCAACGTGGTTTTATTTTTTTCCTATTTCCGCTCAATTTTTCGTTTGTTACACAACTGATTAGAGGGTTAAATCCAACTTCCTAATGCAATAGGAAATTTTAGTTACTAAGCGCTGCTTAAACTGCTTAATGTCATGTCTAATTTTCAAGGCCAACACTCACATTACTTAAAATATAAAACTTTAAAAAGTTATCCTGATCATTTAATTTGTGAAAGTTTTTATTTGTTTTTATGTAAGTACGTATGTATTTATGGGAGTATGCGCATATATGAATATGCTGTATACATACAGACACAAAAACACAGACATATTCGCACACAAATGCTTATAACTCTCCTAGTCAATTAGAAAATTCCTAGTTGGTATAAATCCTTTCCTTAGAAAAATAAAAAGAAAAATTAACAATTGTTACATCTCAAAATGGAAATATAGTGATAAAGATATTGAACTAAGGAGATCGAAACTACGAAAAAGAGGAGACAAAAGAAAAATCTAGATTTCATTAACCTTCCCTCTCATCCCTTCAGTAGCAAAGAAGAGGAAAAGAGAATTGGTCGAAAAACATTCAGCCAATACACATTCGTCATAGGAGAATTCTCTCTTTTAAGAGAGAACATTTCTCTGCAAATCTAACCCTAAATCTGTATCTCCGTTTCACGTGAAGCCATTGAAGTACGATGATGATTGCTAGTATGAAAGAAAGAAATGAGTTGCTGAAGAAGTCTTGAATAGCAATACGTTTTTGTGATCATCTCAATTCCTTATTGTGAAGAGTTATGTTGATGCTTTCATATTCGTGGCCTTTTCCTCGGAGATTTATACTGGAATAGTTTAGCCAATAGCAATATTGGAGCATTTTCATTAAAAAAAAAAAAAAAAAAAAAAAAAAAAAAAATGTTTTCGATTTAGGAAAGAAAGCTCAAAATTACTACCTGTACCACTACAGTTATTTCTTTGCACGAAAAACAAAAAGAGCAAAAGTTGGTTTTACAATATAAACCAGAAGCGTTGAAAGATTTATATATATATATATATATATATATATATATATATATATATATATATATATATATATATATATATATATATATATATATATATATATATATATATATATATATATATATATTGTAATCTATTACAAGAGATGTATACAGTTTATCATTATTTTATTACTATTTTTTCTTTTTTTTCATGCTCTTTACAGGCGATGGTATTAAAGTTTCCTGTTCTGAATTGCATCCAGCTTTCTTCAATGTGTATACTGTTTCCTGTAACACTTTTTCTGCACGAGTCCTAGGATTATATCGACTCCTACTTTCTCAAGGTTCCTTTTCAATTATTTAGTAACCCCGAATAATAGGATGATTACTGGCATTACTTTAACTTTCATATCCCATAACCTTCCCAATTTGTGTAGACTATCAATTTATTTTTCTTTAATAATCCTATGTGGGTCATTATCATTCTAAGAATTCCGATAAGTCTAATTTTTTTGTAATAATGGATGAAGTTTGGTACGTGGGAAAGATTGATGATATGTTGTCAGATAATGAAACTAAATCTGAAATACGTGGGGATCCCTTAGAACCATTAGTATTAATTTCAATAAGAAATCAAAGTTCATCTTGAAAAAATATGATGTATTTATTAAACAGATTTCTTCCCAATGGGCCACATTACCGTACATGTACGGTCTTAACAAAGCTCACAAGATTAATAACACTGTCAGCACAAATATCAGTTCAGTTGGAAGTGTTTCTTATAAACTGTCTAAATCGTTAGTAAAAGTCCTCTTTCCTATCGAAGGAAATATATTTTAATCGCATATATAAAGGTAATATGACATGTTTCGATGTAACGTCCTTGTTAACGAAGGTTCCAGTTGACGATTATTGATATTTTTATCTGACGAATTAGGAAAGCATGTTTTACCTGTATCTCTTAACAAATTATTGAATTAGTAAAATTATGTGCTAAATATTGTAGATTTATTTTTAATGGGAAGTATTACCTTAAAAATTTCTGAATGGCAAAAGGTAATCCCCTATCCCCAGTACTCAATAATCTTTACATGGAATTTTTCAAAGTAAAGCTGTTACCCGGGATTTTTCCCAAGGAGTTTTTTGGTTCCGTTTTGTTGACAATTTTTTTTTGTATTTGTCCTACGTACGAAAATTTCAATATATATTTTTGGAAAAGTTATATGATTTAGTATATTCCATGAAATTCACTTTTGAAGAAGAAAATAATTGTAAATTGCCTTTTTTAGACGTTTTGGTGTATAAAAAGGCTGAAGACTTTGCTTTTTATATTTACAGGAAACCTACTAATATATGCTCACCTATTCACTGTTATTCAAATCATCAAACCAGTGTAAAAATATCCATTTTTTTTTTTCATGTGTATTTTTTCAGGGGCTTTGGGTATTTGCAATACGGAATTTATAGAGTATAATTTGGTACAATCAATGATATAGGAACTAAATTGAAATACCCTAAAGTTCTGATTGACAAGTTTCTACTAAAAGCTATAAATATATTTTATTCCTATAAGAATACGAAGCCTTTTAAGGATGAAAATGTGCTGGCACCACATATTATGTAATTTTTTCAAATGTCAAAGACTTATTGAAAATATTCCAAGTAAATGATGTTGCAGTTCAGGAATAGTAAGGAATATCTTAATAACTATTTATCCATAGTATAATGATGTCTCTATTTATATAATCCCATGTACTAGGTGTGGCAATAAATATTTGTGCCAAACTGGGAAATTGCTTGATAACCGAAACAAACAAAATCGTTATGCAGTTGAGACAGGACAAATGCCTATTGCTCTGTTTGCCCCCATGATTGATTTTAACCACTATTTTGACCGGGAAAACTCCTCGGACATTGTATTTTTCAAAAACCTGTTAAAGAGAAATATTATTAAATCAGATTTTATTAGATATTCTAATAATGAAATTTCAAATATTAGCTTTAGTCTTTTCAATCTAGACACGTATCTTGTTCATGAAGTTGTAAGTTAGCACTATGTAAATATTTAGTTCAATTATTGGTACATTTTTAGCATTTTGTGATATAACGACAGTCGTTTGTTATTTTTCACAAATATTACTTACATAAATTGATAATTTTGATGATACTTTGCTTGTTTGGGGCTTTCATTTCAGTTTTGTCAGGTTTCATATATATATATATATATATATATATATATATATATATATATATATATATATATATATATATATATATATATATATATATGATCTTATTTTCTAATTCACTTTGTATCTTGAAGAACTTTACGCAACACACGAAAGCGCCTGGTATGTGGTCATTCACTTTCTTGTTTCCTGTGGATTTTACACTTAAATATTTATCACGTTCAGTTTGGAGACTGATAAGTAATATGAATATACATTTGCAGCAGAATTATGGCTGTTGAATATTAATAAGAAATAAATAAACCATCCAGAAAATCTATTTGTCCAATATACATTAGAAGAATTCTAGAGATGTAACATGTGGAGAAGCCAAGAAGCTGAAGAGGGTAAGCGAAGGAAAAAGGGTAAAGTAGAAAATTTTAGACAGTTTGGCCCGTGAAGAGAACAGAGCGATATAAAAGTTAAAGGGCCTTTCATGTATGGCAAAGGCAAGGGCCAATGATACTGCTCTAGCAGAATAAGGACCCAGAGACTAGCCATATATACTGTACATATGATCAGCGTCTAAGTCCCCTTCCCATCTCAGCTAGGACCAGAGAAGGTTGATCAAAGGCTGATGATGACTCAGCGAGTAGACTTACAGGGTTCCCTAACCATAAGGCCCCCTCCCACTCCTTAACGAGCAAGGATGGGAAATTAGCAGATACTACAAGAAACTATTGAGACAGCAGAACTCAAAACTCAGTTCAGTAGATCGCTTGCAGGGATGTTTCCAGAATGCTACAAAAATCAAATAGTAGAAGTGAATGGGCCACTGTGTTCAGAAGGTTTTAAATCTGGCAACTGTGGCAGATTTCATGCAAGGAAGGTTTAGACTCCATTCAAAAGTTGAAAACTGAATGTAAGAATGAATAGAGCAGATGTTTTACAGTCATCAAAGCCAACCCTCACAAGAATAAAATACATTTTTGAGATAAAAAAGAAAAAAATAGTCTAACAATAATACCACACCACTGAGATACTAACGCTGATGGTCGAGTTAAAAATCATATATATATATATATATATATATATATATATATATATATATATATATATATATATATATATATATATATATATATATATATATATATATATATATATATATATATATATATATATATATATATATATATATATATATACTGTATATATATATATAAATATATATATATATATATATATATATATATATATATATATATATATATATATATAATTATTTCATGACTTGAGAAGTTATATTTTGTGTAGTTTACTGTTCTAAGGACTTTCTCATTTTCCTATATATAACCAGACGGTCCCTTATACAGCACCTCTTCATTACACCCATGAAAATTTAGAAATATCTTTTTAAAGAAAACCAGGGTAGCTCAATTTCAAGGGAAACTAGGGAGGCGATTACAACCAAAGATTGTATACTAAGGGAAGATAGGAAGGCTGAGCCTAATATCACTCAAATGAGTTTGCAATTAAAAGATGCCAGATACTCCCTTGCGAAACGAATGGCTCCATCTATTGAGCGAACAGTCAACCATTCAGAGCGGTAATGCATACGGGAATATAGGATGGAATTCGATTGTAAATTTTACCACATATTTGTTCATAATTTGTATCACTACGTCAGTATATCTTATTCCTATATTTATGACATTATTAAATTCTAGATAACTAAATTTCAATTTTACAAATAGGAATATATATATATATATATATATATATATATATATATATATATATATATATATATATATATATATATATATATATATATATATATATATATATATATATAGATTAGGAATACATATCCTTGTTTTTAGTCTATTCATCAGAAACTTAACCCATTAGGGACGAGAATTATTTATTGGTTTTAAAAACACCATATTTGCAGAAAATACTTTATTTGGGTCTACTATCAACAAAAAATCATCACCATAAAAAAATTCCTTTCTTAAGTAAAATTTATTTGATGGCAGCATTTGCTGTCACTTCGCACTTGCATGAACAAAATATTTTCATTCTAGACATAACGTATAGGTTTTTTTTTCTTTTTTTAACAAACATAAGTATTCTAAGCGTTCCTTTATTATATTTAGTAAGTATCATTACTAATCATGTCTTTTATGAAAAGAACTGCAAATCCATTCTGAATTATAGTACATAAAAAAATCAATCATATAGCCGATCTTACTGCCACTTGCCACTTTGAATGCACAAAATCTTATTTTAGACATACAATCTAATTTTACATTAAACCTAAGTATTTCAAACATAACTTCATTATCTCTAGTAACTATCATCACTAATCATACCCGTCACCACAAAAACTTCAAATTCTTACTAATGCTTAATAAAAAAGAAAAAATACTTAAACATATTGCATGAGTTTCATATCCCCACTGCTCTATTTTTCTTGTACATGTGTGATGTGTTTTGTATAACAAAGGTTATCCCTATATAGCTTCAAATTATTTTAGTCTGTTGTTCATTATACACGACTGAGATATTTTATGATAGGTCTTCATGCATTCTGGATGAAGAGGTACAAAACACATATTGCAAATGTATTTTCTGCGTCGAGAACATTCGCGGTATCTTGAGTGACGCTGGTCTCCTTTCTTCGTCCAGTGCTGCTCACCATTATACTGCACGGAATCCTTTGCAATTCCAGAAGACAGTCTTTTAGGGCCAGAAGATGTACGAAGAGCACCATGTTGCTTCAGTATAGCAATTACAATATGTCGGATGAGGTATAGCAAAGGGATTATATTTCCCAGTTTACAGTAAAGCATCCATGAATTGACAACTTGAGCATTGATGCTCCAAGCAAAGATTGGCCACCACCATTTTTTTTTTTTTTTTTTTTTTTTTTTGAAAGAATTCGAATTCTATAGGCCGACACTTGTTGATCAAATATATCATCACCACCTATCTGTTTATTATAAACCTGATGGAATTGGGTATATCAACCTCAATATGTTTTTTCTCAAGTTTGCTCCATCGTCCTGTTTTTTTGTACTAGAAGCATTCTTACTTTGTTTGAGGTCACAGTAACTACCTTATTGTCCTTCCATTTTACAACTGATGTGCTACTAGTAAATGCTTCTGCCATGTACCCACGATATTTTTTTCATCTCCATTTCCTTCTTTTCCTTCAGTGGGGCACCATGAAGACGATCCTGTCTTAGTGTGCTAGTACCTCATATTCCTCGATTTACTAAATTTTCTACCAATGGTAATGAGGTGAAGATATTGTCAAACCTTGCATGCTGGCCAGCCTGTAAATTGATCTTACTAGACATCTTTACTGCGACATTTGGACCTTGGCCCAGTCCTATATCAGGGATTAAAGTGTCATACCCGTAATAGGGTTCACAATAGAGAAGAGATCCGTCTGAAGTACATGCAGCCCAAACTTTGAAACCAAATCTTAATGACTTGCCTGTTATAAACTGATTAGTCCCGTATTTTCCATAATAAAGGATCATAACTTCATCCATGCTATGGAATTCTTGTTGAAACTGAAGATTGCTGACATTATTGAGGTCCTGGAAAAGTGGACATACCTGAAAATTTAGAATGCCATAATAAACATAAGCTATTATTGGTCAATATATTTCAGCTCTTCAGTATATCATACAAAAAAAGAGAAATAAATAGACATACCTTATTTACGTGATAAGTCATCAAAACCCTAATATGAGTTTATAGTATAAAAAGAAATATAACTATTACCTTACAAAATCGGTCGTCGGTCATATTTATGTTGTCAGCAAAAGGAAGACTTATAAGAATTTCATCAAATGTATCTCTCCTAATGCTTCCAGAA
>NC_090740.1:107499414-107501914 GCF_036898095.1 Palaemon carinicauda | reverse complement strand
TAACAGAAAGAATTCCATGCTAGCCAAAGGCTGGAAGCGCATCATGACGTACAATACTCGTCGCACAATAAACTGGCTCACAAATATTACCCTTCATTTGTGAACGCTGGTGATTGGCGAGATTGAAATGGTCGTGTAGTTGTTGGCAATATTAATAATAATAGTGAAGATTTGTTATTCTGAATAATACTGTTTCATTCTGGATATAATACATACCAAGTCACTGTATTACAACGTATATGTGCTAAAGAGGTCCGAGTGTGTTAAACTAGTTGACTATGGTGATCAAGTCAAGACTAAAACAAGATAACCAACTAAGGGCAATTTATTTTCACGTATATATATATATATATATATATATATATATATATATATATATATATATATATATATATATATATATATATATATATATATATATATATATATATAGATAGATAGATAGATAGATAGATAGATAACGTTGTAAGATAAAGCAATTAACATTTCGAAGGTCTGTATATTTCTCCAAGTGTTACATTACTGGTCATATGTTTAAAGTTACTGGGAGTCGATGGGAAGGTGAAATGGTCCAAAGAAGAGACACATCCAATTAGTGGGTACTTCACTTATGATGTTGTCACCTGCCAGACGCTCGTGGTCACCATCCAACCAATTCGGATCATATGCTGCTGATGTCACCTGTGAAATTTCAATACATATCAACACTCGAAACTTATTCAATCCATATCAAGTAATGCATAACAATAATTGTTATTTCTATTTTTCATCAATATTTACGCACTTCAAGTTTAGTTCTAACAATACTGGATATAAACTCCCTCCTTCCACTTAGTGATCTATAATCATGACAACGGTTGACTATATGTTTACCTATAATTGATTTTGGTTATGAAAGTTTATTGCTTCGAGGAAGAAATATGCTCGAGCTATGAAGGATTATTTGTACTTCTAATATGACGCTAAAGTATGATTTTCTTTTGTGTGTGGTTAGTTGGAACCACATGAATGATGTAACTTTCACAATGAATATAAGCACTGATTTCACCATTTCCATTTATAATTCTATCAGTATTATCATTGTATATGTTGCTAACACATACCAGATGCTTTATCTCTAAGAATGTGATTGTCTTAAATGTTTATATATACAAAATGGGTTCTGGCTCTAACTGAAACTCGCTTTCTATTTGTTGAATTGAATATTTTTGGAATGATATATTTATATAGTTATCTCTACTGGCATCATGCATTTTGCAATGAATTCACTCATTGTGTGTGGGTGGTAAAGAGGTGTGCAAAGTGTACGAGAACTTAGGCCAAGTAGTCTGTACTAATCAGCTGATATGTTTGAAAGGCTACTACTATACTACAGGGGTCTCATTGGCTCTTCGACGGTGCAGTTTACCTCCCCTCTGCATGTCGATTTCTTGATGTGATATATCAGCTACGGTGCGAATGTGACATTATTCAGCGTTATCCAACTGTGTTCCAATAACTGTGGTGCAGAATGCTTGATGTCATTTGTTTCTATTAGCTTTCGGGTCTACAGAAAAATTGGAATATGCTTCGTCTGGTTATAAGATTCAGCCTTTACTTCGACCAGAGTCGGTATGTGTACAGTATACTTTATATTATATGCGTCCTTTCCCACGTGCTTATACAATTTGTCCAAATTTGGTTTTTATGATTGCATTATGTGAAAACCTTTATCATGAGATGGTATGTTTAAAAACTGACATTACATTATTATATATTTGTGGGTTTCAGCAGGGACAACACGCAAGGCGTTGGGCTTCAGCACCAGTTTAACTTGCGGGGGGTATAATTAAGACTATTCTCTTTTCACTCTATTGATGGCCTATAGGAAACGTTGCAACCTATCGATCTGTTAGACTGGTGTTCGAAAAGTTACCTGTGGTATCTGCAATCTCACCATCTTTGGGAGGATAGAGGTCTAGCTGCTGAGTCATCAATAGCCATTGCCTGAACCTCCCTTGTCCTAGCTTGAGTAAAGAGGGGGCCTGGGTGTTTATCATATATATAAATATATATATATATATATATATATATATATATATATATATATATATATATATATATGTATATATATATATATATATATATATATATATATATATATATATATATATATATATATATATATAGGTATGTACACACACGCATATATAAATATATGTATATATGTATATATACATATATATATATATATATATATATATATATATATATATATATATATATATATATATATATATATATATATGTATATATGTATATATACATATATATATATATATATATATATATATATATATATATATATATATATATATATATGTGTGTGTGTGTGTGTGTGTGTGTGTGTGTATATATGTATATATATGCATATAAATTATTATTATATATATACATATATATATATATATATATATATATATATATATATATATATATATATATATATATATATATATAT
>NC_090740.1:107491914-107494414 GCF_036898095.1 Palaemon carinicauda | reverse complement strand
TCTCTCTCTCTCTCTCTCTCTCTCTCTCTCTCTCTCTCTCTCTCTCTCTCTCATCTAAGATTAACATTATCGTAAACGTGTTGATAACTCATTTACCTGACGTGAAAAGGCTGTTTTAAACTAAAAAAAAAATAGAAATTTAAGTAGCATAACTTTCTATATATTCAAGAGTTGAGTAGATATATGAAACGTGTATGATGATAAATCTACTGCCCTGTATATGATTAATGCAAATAACGATAAAAAAAGTGACCTGCTATTTCAATAATGGAATTTGATCATGAATATAAATACAAAACTCTACTACTGGAAGAGTTGTTGATTATTCAAAGAAACATTAAAAAGTGTTTCCTCGCCTGAGCTATTTAGTAATTTTCTCAAAAGTTTTCCTTTTATGCTTGTCTGGTGATGAACCCCCCCCCTCCCCTTTGTAACTTCTTTCGTTCCAATCTCTCCACTACTACTTTACATCGTAATTAACTCAATCCGAGAAAAACTTCGAAGAGTGGAATCACTACCAAAAGAAACGGAGAAATTTGAATTGCATCTAACTAGTCTCAACTGTGAAAACTTTTCCCTTAAATCCAGAAAATTATCTCGTGATGTCCATGTTAGATGAAGACTGAGAAAATGGATGTTGAGATATGAATGTCAACAAAAGTTTTTCGGCGTATTACTTGTGAGACATGGCTCTTGAGTCGTTTGACTCCCATCTCTTTTTAATTGTTTTTTCTTTTGATTGCAAAACTGCTCCAGTAACATGCGCTCGAAGAAATAGAGAAAACTATTTGACATACAGATGATGTTCCTCAATACTTCGTAGATATTGTACGCCAAAGACGCCTTATTATGAGGTGGAATACAAATTTAATGACAATTAATTGGAAATACTCATAATTCGTAACAAATCTTCTGCACGCAAATACACAGAAATTAGGTGTTTTTATAAGGCGGACTAAAAGTAAGAAACGTCTTATTTTCACCATATTGATATATTTCATGATATGAATCTTACCTTAAGAAGAGCCGTTAACCTTAACATTCCACGAGGGCTTAACATGTTAAATATATCTGTACCAGAAAATCTACTTTCTCAAACATTAATAAAGTCCAGTTACCTTCCTTTACTTCAAGATCTAACGCTCTTTTTCAAATTGCTTTTATTTGGTATTGTATTTTTGATATCTCATGACATCGATGATCTCAATAAAACTGTTTTGTCTTTTTTTGGTATTATTTTTTTTTTCATTTCTTCCCTTCAAGTAAACCAGAAAAAAAAATTGTTTATTATCATATTTTTTGGATATATATATATATATATATATATATATATATATATATATATATATATATATATATATATATATATATATATATATATATATATATAACTGTTAGGCTACAACCCTAGTTGGAAAAGCCGGATGCTATAAGCCCAGTGGTCTCGACAGGGAAAATAGCCCAGTAAGGAAAGGAAAGAAGGATGAACGAAATATTTTAAGGACACTAACAACATTAAAACAAATATCTCCTATATAAACTATAAAAGCTTTCTCAAAACTATACGAATGAGAATAAAATAGAATGGTGTTCCCGATTGTACCTTCAAGCAAGATAACTCTCACCAAAAACAGTGGAAGGCCATGGTACAGAGGCTAGGTCACTATCTGAGACTAGAGAACAATAGTTTGATTTTGGAGTTTCCTTCTCCTAGAAGAGATGGTAGCGATAGCTAAAGAGCCTCTTCTACCCTTACCAAGAGGAAAGCTCTTGGGTAAAGAGGAAATGTTTGGTGTTGTCAGTTGTATGATGACAGAGGAAAATATATAAAGAATAGGCAAAACTATTCGGTTAGTGTGTAGGAAAAGGAACCGTAACTGGGAGAAACCACCAATGTAGTACTGTCTGGCCAGTCAAATTACCCGAAGACTCTCTTGCGGTATTACACACACAAACACACACACACACACACACACACACACACACACACACACACATATATATATATATATATATATATATATATATATATATATATATATATATATATATATATATATATATATATATATATATATATATGTACATGAATATACATATATATATATATATATATATATATATATATATATATATATATATATATATATATATATATATATATATATATATATATATATATATATGATATATATATATATATATGTACATGAATATACATATATATATATATATATATATATATATATATATATATAAATATATATATATATATATATATATATATATATATATATATATATATATATATATATATATATATATATATATGAAATACGATGGAATAACTGTCGAGAGGATACTGGCCCAAAATGAAGTGATTTCCAGGCTACTTAAAAGATTTTTTGGTCGAATGGGAATTAGAAGTGTTAGTAAAAATAGCTAAAAAGGGAGAACTTACTGATTGCAATAATTACAGAGGCATAATACTAACGTCAGT
>NC_090740.1:107463881-107476381 GCF_036898095.1 Palaemon carinicauda | reverse complement strand
GTTTCCTCTTTATGACCACTGTTCCAAAATTAATAACACTTGTAGTGACCAATCTAAAGTCTTCGCTGTTTGGCATTCACGGAGTGGAAAAGGGAACAAGAAGTGGACTATCAAGAAAAAGGAGGAGAAACAGAATGTGGGGGAAAGATCTGGTAAATAGTTTCAAGAGAGCTTCTCACTGGTGGAAATATAAGAGGGACAATAAAAAGAACTAAGAGTAATGAACTACCCAAGTGTGCCAAAGGTATTGCATGCTGCACATTATTTGTTATACTTTTATCTCTCTCTCTCTCTCTCTCTCTCTCTCTCTCTCTCTCTCTCTCTCTCTCTCTCTCTCTCTCTCTCTCTCTCTCTCTCTCTTTCTCACATTTACTACGATACCATTTAATAATTAGTAAAAATATTTTCTACTTGTCTCTTCACCGTAACTATATTTCATGTCAAAATAACTACAGTATTTATTTGTTAATGGAAAGGCCGTTCCTAACTTCACAAAATATATGCTATTTGACCTCCATCAATGAGGTTGGGAGAGGTTATGTTGTTGGCCCTGTTCGACCGTTTGTGTTTGTCTGTTTGTTTGTGAACAACTTCCTGGCCACAATTTTACTCATAGAATAGTGAAACTCAGATAATAACTTTTATGTTAAGATGCGTAAATTGTTTATTTTTAGAAGTAATTGGTCAAAGGTCAAGGTCAAGGTCAATCAATAGTTCGACGGAAATTGAGTATGTGAAAGCGATGGTGGTTTCAAGAAATAAGCTGCCATGGTGGAGACTGGCTTTCCCAGAGTACTTTCCTAGTTATATAATGCTATTGTCATTATTACTATAATTGACAGACATGTATGCAAGGTGGCTGTTAGTTACTAACAGACAGGCGAAATTAATGCAAGTCAAGTTTAGTCGACAAGACAATGATCTTATAAATAGAGAGAGTTGAAAGCAAGAATGACATGAAGTTTAAACAATAAAGAACATACGATGGCGAGGTTAATCCGGTTTCTGTAAGAAGTGCTGGGAGAGCGAGAAAGTAATAACAAAAAGTAATAACATTACGGTGAACAAGCGTGTATGAAACGTGTGGTACATGGATCACTCCATTGAAATAGCATACATAAGAAATAGGGCACCCTGCTCATAGAGGTTCACTGTAGGTGGGTTATCTAGCAGGATATACACAGATTTTAGGTTATGAATGGAGAAAAGTCTTCTTTGCTTCGAATTTTAATTAAGAAAGCTTTCGATGTGTGATGAATCACGAGGAAAGGGCCTGTATAAAGGGACGTCAGCAGTAGCTTACTAGTGTTGGTGTGTAGGAAAAAGTGCATTGCTGTGTTCTAGTCTGTCACTATGTGTTTCTTAATGGGGACTTGTAAGTCTGCCACCATGGATTAAATTTTCCCATAAGGTAACATAGGCGCTGAAGATTGTCAAAAGAGGTTGCAGACTGGAAAAAAATGTTGGGGATGGCCAGCAGCTGAGACATCCAGGGCATCGTTAGGAGGGGTCCTTAATCTTAGGAGAACTCAGGAAATCTGAGTAAACCAGTTGAAGTCACTCAGGGATGTCAAAGGTGCTGTGAGGGTGCGATGAAAACATTCAACTATTACATTGGCTGCCGGGTTGTAGGCGGTTGTCTGAAGTTCAGTGATACCCAAGTGATTTACTAATGATGTCCATAACTGAGAGAAGAAAGTGATACCCGTATCAGAAGTAATATCCTTAGTGATACCAAATCCAGCTATCCATCCTGAGATTGACGCAAATATACATGAGGCGGAAATTGCAATTTTTATGGGGAAGACTCCTGGACAATGAGTGGTTTGTTCAACGATGGTAAACAGGTAACGGTAACCTTCTGATATGGGTATGGAACCTACTATATCAATGTAAATTTGGGCAAAACAATGCTTAGGTTAAGGTAAAGGGACCAATCATGGATCTGTGGGTCGATTTACTTTTGAAGCTTGGTATGAACCACAGGCAGGGACCCAACCCTCAGCATTCTTGGTAATGCCGTGTCAAATAAACTTTGCATTCAATAGCTCTGGGTTAGACTGTCCCGGGGGATGTCAGAGGCCATGAATGAAATAAAACACTTATAGGTGCAAGAGTGCATGTATCCACGATCGTGGCCTTTCAGTGCTGACATCACAGAGGATGTTGGTGTTAGAGTTGTTAAGGGTGACGTCTTCCCAACGGAGGGATGTCCAAAATTTCCTATATGATTGGTACTTTTGATCTTTTCACTAGGCTTCTGCAAAGGTGTTGTAATCCAATCCCAGGTGAATGGCAGAAAATGTCATTCTTGACAGGGCACTTGCAATTGGATTCATATTTCCAGGGATATGGTGAATAGTGCAGTTACAATCAGCCATGGCAGAGAGGTGTCGGAATTAACGGGTGAACAATGCTACATATTGTCAAGTAATATTACATATCGGGGCCAAAAGGTTTTTGTGAATGGCGAAGGGTTTACCCTTAAAGAATTGGCAAGAGTAATGGACAATCAAATGCACCTCCAGCAATTCCTTGTCAAAGATAGAATACCAAGATTTTGCTTTGAATAGATTTTTGCTGGAAAAGGCTAATGGACTGGGCGAGCAATTGACTACTTGGTGGACTACTGTACCAATAGGGACGTCATTTGCATTAGTGGAGAGAAGTAAACGGGCACGTGTCACGGGAAGGGGAGAGCAGCTGCAGTTAATAGGGTATTGTTTGCATTGCAGAAGGCCACTTCCTGAGTGGGACACCACTTCAGGTCTTTTGGCCTGCCCGTGAGGTAGGCGTAGAGGGAGGCAAGAGTGGCGGCGATGGTTAGCAAGAACCGCTGATAATAGTTCACCTTGGCCATATTTCTTGTAGTGATTTGATGGTTAAGTGTGTGGGAGACTTCTGAACAGCTTAGGGAGGGGATGGACGCTGCTATAAGAATGACATTTCATTGGCGCTAAACGTTCACTCGATTTGTTGAACTACAAGGTGGTTTGTTGAAGGCGGTCAAGAACAATGCGTTTGTGACAGCAGCGTTTCTCTTTAGAGGAAAAGTACACAAATTTGCCATTCACGTAACAAACACAGAAGGAGAGGTTCCCTAAGGTGCTATTCATGAGGCGTTGAAAAATTATCCCAGCATTATGAAAGACTACACAGGAGTAATTGAATAAGTACCTAAGGAGAGGGTGATGGCAGTCTTGTGGGTGTCTTTTGGGTTCACGGGTCTCTCATAAAACCCCTTCCAGAGGTAGAATATGGAGAAAACCTATGCTTTGGGCAAGTAGATGGTGAAGTCAGCGATTTTGGCAAGGGGGTAATGATCTTGTTCTGTCTGCATATTCAGATACCTTTAATAAATACAAGGGCAAAAGGGAGCTATCATTCTTTAGGACGATATGTAAGGTTGACGACCGTAGACTTGAGTGCCTTTGGTAAATGTCTATTTCTGTCATTTAAGCGAACAATCACTTAGTGGCTGCCAAACAACACAAGTCTATAGGCCGGAATCTGTCAAAAAAAAGGGCCCATGTCATCTTGATATGTTGATAAATACTGTGCTTGGCAGGAACTGTAGGCATTTGGTGAAGTTCTGGATTGGGTACGATGTGAGGATGTCTGGCTTAGGACCAAGGCCTGAGAAGAGTACTTAGCCGAAGCGGCTGGTCTTCTCAGATCTCTTCGCGCGTTTGATGCATAACTTCTCCAAACTCCGATTGCATCCTTTAGCTGTGCTCTTAGCACTGGGTCTGTCACCGAAGCAAACTGGAGAGAGCGCAGTACCCTCTCCTGCTCGCGTCTTGATATCCTTTCGGAATCTAGAAGTCTCTTGACAGAACCCGCTATCTCCTTCCTTTTCTTCGCCGGGATGGAGAAACGGTGTGACAAAAGGTCCCAGTGGATTCCCAGCCACTGGAACTTTTGAGATGGAGAAAGTCGAGACTTTTTTCTGTTGATCTTGAAGCCTAGGTACTCTAGGAACTGGATCACTTGACTGGAAGCTTGCAAGCATTCTGTCTCGGATGCTGCCCACACCAACCAGTCGTCCAGGTAGGCTACTACCTGAATTCCCTTTAGGCGTAATTGTTTGAGAGCTACGCTCGCAAGCTTCGTAAAAATCCTTGGGGCTATGTTTAGCCCGAATGGCATGGCTCCGAAGGCGTATAGTCTTCGTTGTAGCCTGAACCCTAGGTAGAGGGAGAGTCGATGGCTAATTGGAATGTGCCAATAAGCGTCTGACAAGTCTATAGAGACGGAATATGCCCTCTTGGGCAGTAAGGTCCTTATGTGTTGCAGTGTTAGCATTTTGAATTTGCAATTTACTATGAACTTGTTGAGTGGCGACAAGTCCAGAATGACTCTGAGCTTTTCCGAGTCTTTCTTGGGAACACAAAACAGCCTCCCTTAGAAATTGATGGGCTTCACCCTTCGGATCACCTTTTTTCTCCAACAGTTCTTGAACGTACTCCTCCATAACGGGGGTGGAGTGTTGGAAAAACCGAAGGCACGGGGGTGGAGTGCTGTACCAGCTCCCGCCCAGTCCATTCTTGAGTAGGCTGTGGGCCCAGGGATCGAAGGTCCACCGATCCCGAAATTTCAGAAGTCTCCCTCCTACCGGTATCACCTCACTTGGACTGCCGTCCTGAGGTCTTGCCTTCCTGACCACGACCACCCCTGAATCCCCTTCCCCTTGAGGGGCGTCTAGACGAGCCTCTGGCTGCTCCTCTAGGCTTTGCTCGAAAGGAAGTAGACTGCCCTTCGAACGCTGGGGTGAATGCCGTGGACTGTGTCGACACGGCCTGGGGTACCCACTGAAAAGTGGTCGGGGTTTGTGCCACGATCTGGGGCACTGGGGGCAATGGCAATTGCAGTTGCTGTTGCTGTCTAACAGGCTTGGCTGGCCGAGACAGTAGCCTAGTCCTCATAGTCTTCCTCTTTGGTTGAGGACCCTCATCCGGGGAAGACTTTCTTTTGATAGCCAGGCCCCACTTCTGGAGAAGGTTTCTATTCTCCAAGGCGGCCTTATCAACAACTTCTTTGACCAAGTCGGTAGGGAAAAGGTCTTTTCCCCAAATGTTGGAGGAGATTAGTTTCCTTGGCTCGTGCCTCATCGTAGCCGAGGTAAACACGAACTCCCTACAAGCTCTCCTTGCCTTGACGAAGCCATAAAGGTCCTTCGTCACTGTGGCCAGATGAGTCTTGGCCACTACCATGAACATTTCATGGACCTTGGGGTCACTTGCCATCGTCTCGAGAGTAGTCTGAAGAGACATTGAGGCAGTCAGTCTTTCTTTTGTATCGAACTCTCTTCGCAAAAGAAAGTCAGACAGCTTAGGGAGGTCCTCGCCGAACTGACGTCCGGCAATATCAGCCTCCAACTTTCCAACTGAGAACGTAAGATGGACGTCCTTCCAGTCTTTGTGGTCCATAGGCAGGGCCAGCGACAAGGGTTTACACTCCTTTAGGGAGGGGCAAGGCTTGCCGGCCTCGACTGCTTTTAGTACAGCCAGAAACCCTTTCTGTAAAAAGGGGAAGGCTCTAGTAGGCGAGGACACAAAGGAAGGGAGCTTCCTGTTCAATGCGGCTACCTTTGAGTTAGAGAAGCCCCTCTCTTTCATCGAGGATGAAAGTAGAGCTTGAGCCTTAGCATGGTCTATCACTATGACCTCCTTCGGCTCTGTCTCCTTCTTTGAAGCTGGTTTCTTCCTCAGCCGGACATAACAGTCCGGATATGATGCCTTGCTGGGCCAGAATTCCACCTCCTCCAGGGGAACTGAGCCCAGCTTATCCGAGATGACGATCTTTCCAGTCGTCATCAGCATGTGCTCAGCATACCTCCATGGGTTAGCATCTGAGCACAAGGGAAGGTCTTTCACATTGAGCTTTTTCTGGGGCCCATGTGATTCTGCAAGGCACTGCATTCGCAGTTCCATTGCAGCCGCCTTCTCCTGATTCTCCTTCTGCATTTATTGGATCATTCCAACAATAGAAGAGAGGGCCTGTCCCAGCTCTACTGGGAGACCGGCCGATGTTGAGGGAATAGGCTCCGGAATCTGAACCGGAGTAGCCGACACCTCGTCGACGTCTACCTCTACAACGTCTGGGGCTTGAACTTCATCCTGGGCTTCTGCCAGGAGGTCTTCCTCCAGACACTCGTCCACATCAGACATCCTGTCATCTAACTGGATGTCTTGCATCGCGACAGCGACTTCAGCATCCACCGGGATCTGAACTTAGGGGATCTCCTCTTGAGGCTGGGGAATCACTGCATCAGCTGATGCCTTAGGGAAAAGATACGCCCTCATCTTCTCACTTGGAAGATAAGGGCCAGAAGCGTTCTTTTGGAAGCCCCTTACCCAGGTACGAAGCTTCTTCCTAGCTATATCCCTTGATTCCTCCGTCCTAGGGGAATCAAAGGTCTCAGTAATCAGGTTAGTGCACACAGTACATTCCTGAGGGTCCCAATACCGGAGATCATCCTTGGAGACAGCGTATGCTGCGTGTCTCCTACAAAACTCATGTCCGCAGAGGTTCTTGCTGCGGACGTTGCAGAAAGCACTTCCGCACTTCGGAGTGTCCTTCTGTAAAGAGAAGAAATTTCCATGAGTATCAAGTGAACTATGTATCACTGGATAGGCATAGTATAGCATAACAATTCAGAAAGGAAAGACACACACTTGTGTTTCCCTCACAACCCATTGCTGCAGCCTTCCAGATAATAAAATCAAATGGTTAATCTCTTCTAGAGTAACCAATGCAAAGTTTCCAGAGGAAACAGGTGGAGCTCACACCTAAGCAATGATTTTAAAAACCTGGATAATAGACAGTAAAGAACTCACTTTCCTATCTGTAGGGCAACAGCAAAGGACTGTGCAAGAAAACACAAAAGTGTTAGAACACACAGTGCTGTACCAACACCCTTACCATAGTTTTCTTCTTACTGTATATGTTATACTGAAGAATACTAGTACAGTATAGGGGGATACGTGCCGGCCGGCACACACAATAACTAGCTTTAAAGTATACTACTTAACAGCTATAAGGCGGCAGCACTCTGGTTCAAATGCATGTGCCGGCCGGCAGCAACTGCCGGCCGGCAACAGCCAATGTCGGCCGGCAATGGCTGCCGGCCGGCAACTACACAAGGTAGTACCCAGCTGCCGGCCACACTCTTGGTGACCGGCAGACAAGGGCTGACATAAGCCGGCCGGCAAAGGTACAAGACCGATGCCAGCCGGCAGCAAAAGAACCAGAGGACTACACCTGCCCGGCTGCCGGCCTCATAGGCCGGCAGCCGGGTCGGGTACAGCACTAGAAGAAAAATAGAATGGATGCCGGGATAAGAGTGTACACTACCTCCAAGCCCGGCAATCCGAAAGAGTGCATATAAGGAAGGGGAGAATCTAATTCAGGCTTCCTGACCAATGCCGTCTGGCTCTACAGGCAGGCATGGAAGAGGGACCAAGGGAGGTCCGGGCAGCACTCAAAAATATAAGACCCTCGGCCGGCAAGGGGCTGAGTCAATTCCACATCCTAACCTATACTAGGTCCAGATGTAGAACGACGTACAGTACTGTAATGGCTAGGCCATTACGGAGATAGAGGGGGAAGGGACAAGAGGGTCCTACCGACCTTGCTTTAGTGACGGATCACCCGCAGCCAAGAAACTTATCTTAGCCTAAGGGAGATCTAAGGGGGAAGGCCAGCAATACTTGCCAGCTCCCAGAGCACCAAAGCAAGGAAGGTGTTGCTACTCCCAGGGAAACAAACTTATCTTCCCCCGAGAACAGCAACAAGGACTAGTCTGGTAGATCACAAAAGAAGGAATCATATCCACAGAAACCTTCGGTAGTGACCTAAGGAGGCTAAGCCCCCTTTGTCTGTGTCAGGCCAGCGAGGGAGACTCTGCCCCAAGCCAGACAAACACAGACTCAGACTAAAAAACTCTGTTGTTCTGTCCCTCTTTGAACCATACTACAGGAACAGGAAGGTACAGTAACACCCCAGTATAGTTTTATCGAAAATAAATTCGGAAAAAACCTCTTAGGGATAAGCCCAAGGCTTAAACAGAGGGAAAGGGATTGCATACCTTCTCCGAAGAAAAGAAAGCAACCGGGGAGTATGATAAAGTATACTAAGGCTCCATAAGCAACTCAGCCTAGGCACCAAGAGAATCGATTACCTAAATCACCGAAACTCACTCGTATACTATCTTGGAAATATTCCACACAGTCTTAAATGTATAAAACATAGCCTAAAGCTTCAATAAAATTTTTATTACACTCGGAAAAACCAAAATCATGCATGAAGTACTAGGACCAAACGACTAGGCTACATGGCCTAGCGTAGGCCAGAATGGCGAATACTTCGCCAAAATAATACTAAGCACGAAAGGAAATCCTATGTAATGCTAAATAGCTAAAATTTATTAAAGCAAAACAACCGGGAATGTCGCTCTGACTAACTAAACTTATACCTAGCGAGCGACAGCGTCCAGGACGCCTCCGGTAGGCTACGGCTCTTGTATCAAAGATTAATCCTATTAATCACTCAAAAATTTACCAAGAGCCTACATTTATACATAAAAGACATTATACTCAACTTATCAGAGGCCGACGAAGACGGAGAAGCCATGAAAAGTAGAATAAATCCAAGATTTGCGAGAAACACAGGAAAAAACACCGAGTTGTTAAGCTACGCAAAAAGGAATACAGATGGCGCCAGGATTGGCGCCAGGCACGCATACGAATCGGAGGATAGGGAAGCCTTGGGAGAGGCTCCCCTTTTTCTTTCCCGAATTCGTTTCTTGCCAATCGCCTCCTACGAGACGAAATCTCTGTCCAGGATGCAGATTGCCATGTGGCGTGTCAAGAATACGTCCTCTGATATGTCGCGATATCCCTTTCACGAGGGATACTCGCTCCAGGAGTTAGAATTCTGGTACCTTAAGGTAAATTCTCTGGGAATATCGCCGTAGTTGTAATATACCCTAGGAAGCTACCCTATAGGAACTTCCATCAGGACGACATGGCTTGAGCCCAAAAAAAAAAAAAAAATATATATA
The DNA here is from genome assembly GCF_036898095.1 of Palaemon carinicauda. Lineage (NCBI taxonomy): Eukaryota > Metazoa > Arthropoda > Malacostraca > Decapoda > Palaemonidae > Palaemon > Palaemon carinicauda. The sequence goes on along the minus strand of NC_090740.1, from coordinate 107,467,317 downwards.
TATATATATATATATATATATATATATATATATATATATATATATATATATAATTTCCCCAGCTGTACCTAGTCCACTGCATAACAAAGTTCTTAGACATGCCCATCCCCCCGGTTTTTTTATGGTCTTTCTATGCCAGTCTATACTCTCAAACCCTCTTAGATCGCCACTACATTGTCTTCCCTTACTCCCCCTGTTTTTCTTCTTGTTTTCTTTTTTTTTTTTTGCAATCGCCATTGGCCCCTTCTGTTGTTTCCAATCATCATCTGTTATGTATTATTCTTATTATATGTTCACTTTTATTTCTAAAATTTCAGAATATCTTCTACTTTAGTTTGATATCCTATCCATGATGCTTTTTTTTCAGTCGCTTAGTGTTATTTCCATATTTTTTTCCATAGTTCTTTAAGTCAAAATAAGCTTATGTTCTAAGGCTTAAGTAGTGCTCCAAGTATCTGGTTCGTAAGTTAGTATTGGGTGGACCGTGTGAATAGATGCTTTTCATTTAGAGCAAGTGGTATTTGATATTTTGATAATCTAATTTTTTTTTTCATCAAAAGTTCTCAATTACGTATATTCATTAAAAATATAATATACATACATACATACACACATAAATACATACATACATACACAAGAGGAACAAGAAATTTAGCTACTTTTATTCCACTGCTGAAAAAGGCATCAAACAAGAATATTCACATTTTAATTTTGGCCAGTTTTTATCACCACGCTATCCAGCGCTTATTGGCATTGGTGGAAGATTAATCGTGTGATCATTTTTAGCAAACTAAAATAGTTTAGGGGCTCTGAATAGTAAATTTATGCTGATCATGGTGATACGCAAACCTTCTTACTACGACGTGGTATCCCACTCAGGAACCTGTACACTTACACTTACACAACATAGACTCACACACACACACACACACACACATACACACACTCACACACACACACACACATATATATATATATATATATATATATATATATATATATATATATATATATATATATATATATATATATATATATATATATGTGCATATCATTTACTGAACCGATATTAAATAATAATTCCTTCATACCCAACTTTGGGCAATATTCATATATATATATATATATATATATATATATATATATATATATATATATATATATATATATGTATATATATATATATATATATATATATATATATATATATATATATATATATATATATATGTGTGTGTGTGTGTGTGTGTGTAAATATAGTATATTATTAACGTATATTATTTTTGCTATTCTATGTAATAAAAGCAGAGAATTTGCATTATAAAGAATTTCGATGTGTGCATAACTGACGGCTAATGATAGATGTTATTAGAGATACTGCCTGTTGCAAACTATCCATTTCCTGAAAAGGACAAAAAAGAAATAAGCTGTGTAATATGGGAAAATATCCTGAATACATTATCGGAAATAAAAAATTGAAAATAGATGGTATTGACTCACTTATAATTATTTCCGTTATTACATAAATAAACAATTCACTTGGTTCCATTCTTTAAGAGGACAATGAAACATAAAGAAGAAACTGAATTAAATGATTTTATTTTACTTTCAGAAATGAAATTTAAAGCTGACAGAGAGAGAGAGAGAGAGAGAGAGAGAGAGAGAGAGTTGAATGATAGTGGAGCATAATGCAATACTATGTATATTCAGAGTAAATGTTCTATATCCTTCACCCACAATTCTGTTGGAGAATAAATGTAGACAAGCACATGATATATGTACATCCCATTCAAGGATAACAGCGGCTGTTCTTCATCTTGTATTGCCCAACTTCAGAAAGGCCAAAGCCTCAGGGTTACAGTTTACAGATGTGTTTTTTTTTTTTTTTTTTTTTTTTTTTTTTCTTTTGTTCTAATCTTAAATTCTTTGAAAATCCGAAACATACTTTGGAAACATCTTTTTTTGACAGGATGGATTAAATTTTTTTTTTCATCCCCCCTCTCTCTCTCTCAAGTTTAAAAATTCGAAAAGGGATGAAATATTTTTTTCAACTTAATACTTATCAATTATTGAGATATTTCATCCTAAAAGAATTTGCTACGAGAGAGAGAGAGAGAGAGAGAGAGAGAGAGAGAGAGAGAGAGAGAGAGAGAGAGAGAGAAGGGCGATGATCCTTTTGCAAAAAGAAATGTTCTGTCAGGGACTCCTGTCATCACTTTTTATATAAAAAAATATATGTCAATTTCTTTTATTTTGCATTTTGACTAAAAAGAGATTTTGATGCAGTTTCTAATTCTCTTAACACGGTTTTTATAAATAAGCTATTAATTATAGGGGGAAGTTTTGGTGTTCAATGCTTTGTATGTAAGTTTTAAATTGTCTTTTATAGTGCTTAATTTAATAGTACTTGCAAATATTATCATAATAAAAAAAAATATTAGAAATTTTGTAGAAATATCATTGGGGAAAAGGGCATTGATGACAAAGCCATTAAGGAGACTAGCAGTGGAACTGATTGGTTATAATTATGTTTCAAGTGTCGGATCGAGCAAAGTGTTAGATCTTAATTCGTTATATACAATAACAGTGGTACTGCTAAAGATAAAAAAATACAAGTGACTGAAGCATTGGTTGATGTTTCTTGCAGTAAAGAAATTAACAAGGTATTGATCAGTGATCTAGTTGGACAGTTTACTTCTCAAATACTGAAGATGGTTAGAAAATCAAACAGGCTTCCACATCACATCAGAATTTGTGAGTAAATATCGCAAATAATAGTAAAATTAAAGAAACATCTCAAAAGGTTGTGAAGAACCATGTATTATTAATGGAAGCCAAACTGAAAATAAATTGAAGATTTTTTGAGAAATTTCTCTTTTAAAAAGATAAAATGTAGATACTACTTAAGATAAAAAGGAAAAGTTAAAACTTGTTTGCTTAGGGCATGTGGTGTAAAATGCATGGAAAATGTTAGAATTCTGGAGAAAAGGATCATTGAAGTTTAGAAAAGATAGTTCAGCGCATTTCTCTAGATGGTTCTGTCATTTATAAAAAATGGACAAGGACAGTTGATGGAAAGGTTGAATAATTCATTGTCGTTGGGAGAGAAGATGAGAGTAATATTTAATAATATTTTGTCATATGATATGAAGGACCTATCAATAGGGGAATGTCTCACGACAATTATACTTAAATGATGCAATACACTAATGAACTCCCTTCCTTACATCAAGCGGAACTGCTACTGCAGCGAGGAAATCCAGGACTGAAGTCAGTGCTGTTGATGTCAAAGCAAGTCAGTTTGTGGAATAGAAGTTTGCAAAAAAAAAAAAAGAAAAAAAAAAATGTGTGTTGAGGGAGTGGGTGTATTTATTGGTGTGTGGGGTCGTGTAGGAGGGGGGGGGGGGTCGTTGTTGCTGTAAGAGGTGGTGTCGTT
>NC_090740.1:107453881-107458881 GCF_036898095.1 Palaemon carinicauda | reverse complement strand
AAAATATACTAAATTTACATGAAACAAAAAATGCAGAAACAAGGCTGACCAAGATTAAAGCAAGAATTACGTTAATACATACCTTCCTCCCCAAAGAAAAAGAAATTTTTTTTTCAAACAGAAAAATTATTGTTTTTTTTATATATAATGGACATGCACCTGTAAAGTAAGAACAATAAGTAATACACAATAAACCTAACACTAAACAGAAAGTACCCCTAAAGAATACAAACCAAGAACTTTATGTAGCTTACCATTATTTTAAAGATCTAATATTACCGTACTTCGTCAAAAATCGCCAACTTTAAGGAAGCAGACCTAACTAAACTTAAATAAACTTACCGGTACACCCACAGACATACACCTTAACCTACAATACACCGAAATCTTATTCCAAAAAGTCGTATATATTATTATACAATCAAAACTCTTAGTATATCGGAAGAAATTAATAATTAATTCAGGGGAAACTATAAAACACTAGTTTTTACTACTCAATGAAAAACTCCTAAACTTTATCTACAAAGCTATTATTCAAACAGAACTATATCCTAAAATTTTTTTTCATACAACCTCAAATGGAGAAATGAGCAAGGCACCATATGAAAAGGATCAAGCTAGTACACTGAATTCTAGAAAGGGTATCTGGAATTTTGTTGTTAGTCCCTTTAATATGTTTTATACTCAAATGGAATTTCTGTAGAAAAAGTGCCCAGCGCAAAATCCTCTGGTTCGCTCCCTTCATCCGCTCGATGAAAACCAGAGGATTATGATCTGTCCATATCTCAATCGGAAAAGAAAAATTTGTCACATACGGCTTGAAATAGTTAAGAGCTCGGACCAAAGAAAGAGCTTCCTTTTCTATAGTGGAGTAACGTTTTTCAGCCGCCAGAAGCTTTTAGCTGTAGTAAGAAACATGATGAACCCCGTCCTCCTTTTTCTGAAAAAGGACACCTCTAATGCCAACGTCACTGGCATCTACTGCTATAATAAAAGGCTTTTGAAAATCTTGGGAGGTCAAAATGGGGTTAGTAATTACTACTGTTTCAAGTTTATCAAAAGATTCTTCACATTAATCCAACCACCAAAACTTTTTTCCTTTTTCTTATAAACTATGAAGAGGCTGAGCAAGATCAGATTAATTATGCACAGATCTGCAGTATAACCCATCATGCCCAGCACTCTTCTTCCTTCTCTAAAATTACCAGGCCTTTTCAAGTTTATAATTTCCTCGAGATTAGTTTGTTTCGGAGCCACCTGAACTAAACCAGCCTCATGACCCAGATAACAAACCTTGGCCTGACCCAATTCACACTTAGCCAAATTAACAACTAACACTGCAGACCTAAGGGCTTCAAAAAACTTATGTAACCTTAGCATGTGGGTATCCCATTCATTACTATATACTACCAAGTCATCATTATAAATTTCCACTCCTTTCAAACCACAAATAACCCTATTCATGAGCCTTTGAAAAGTACATGGGGCATTTTTCATTCCAAAAGGCATAACCTTACACTCGTATAGGCCAAAGAGAATGACAAAGGCGGATATTTCACGAGCGCGGTCGGACAATGGAACCAGCTAATTACCTTTTAAAAGAACCGACTTAGAAATAAATTTCACAAAAACCAATCCAATCCAGACAATCATCAATACGAGGGAGAGGAAAAGAATAATTTTTAGTATGGGCGCTCAGTTTACAGTAGTCCACACACATGCGAAACATACCATCTGCTTTCTTTACTAGTACAATAGGAAAAAATACCACTTTGCAGGGTTCAGACAGTAAGGACTCTGCTTCACAGGGGAAGCATCACCTACATCAACGTCATGACTTAAAATATTTGTCATACCTTGAGCATACTGAAAAAGATATGAAAAGGAATAAATCAAATTAAGAATATCTTCCCATTTGTTAACATCTAAATGATCTAGCCTCCTTTTTAACATCTCCGAATTTTGCATATTTTCACCCAATGCTTCCAAAGGAAACTGACACCCTAACTCGTCAGAGTCCTCGGGAGACACATCCAATACCACAGACACAGGATCGGACACTATCGCTTATGGATCACCTTGCTTACAAATATAAGGTTTCAGACGATTAACATGAAATATTCTACATTTACTGTTTAAACCGGAGCTTCAATTTCCTAGTTAACCTCAGACTGTTTCCTCAAAACTTTCCAAGTGCTCTTATATCTTGGTTCGAGTAAACTATCTGGGTCCATACTAAGCAAAAAAAAAAAAAAAAAAAACTCCCCACATTCAAATGACCCTACCTTTACCTTTTTGTCAAAGTTATTTTTCATTACTGAATGGGACCGTTCAAAATTTTCCCTGGCAAACTTCCATGCCCTAACCATTCTTCCCTTCAAGTCTTCCACAAACACTTTCACATTTACTTCCTCTTTCAGGTTGGACTTGAGCATTTAAAAAACAATTTCCAATGGTCCACGGACCTTGTGCCCAAATACCAACTCGATAAGGGCTACAAAAGTGGAAGAGTTAGGGTGATCCCTGATAGAAAGAGGACAAAAGGGAGGGCTTTGTCCCAGTCACTATCCTGATCATAACAATGTTTCCTCAGGAGAGACTGGAGGGTTTGGTGGAAGTTTCCACCACTCCTTGACTCTCCGGGTGATAAGGTACGCTGGTAACGTGCTTAATGGCCAGTTCAGCACACTTACCCCTGAAAAGTTCTTAACACACCCAAATGACCTGAAAAAAATTTGTATCAGCTACCTCCAAAACAGAATTTCTAAATTGAGAAGGTACCACAATCTTTTCCATCCGACCAGTTTTATTCAAATTATCAGATGCGTGACAACTAAACCTATATAATAAGCCCTATACAACTCCAAACCTAAGTTTAGTCAGATCCTCAACATCGCCCAAATCAAAATTAAATTCATTCTTTTGAGCTTTGATAAAAGCAGCTCTGCCAATCAAGTTTCATATTAAAACATCTAACTCTACACTACCTAACGTTAAGTCTTCATCACTATCCACATCAAGTAAATTAGCAGCTTTTGCTGAGGACCGAATCATTACAGCCAGGGAACTAGCATTTACTGATAATATAGGGAACACCTCCCGTCCTTCACTATCCAACATATCATTCCCAGAATACCATTAATACCCAGAATAGGTAGACTATCCACCACAGCCAACTCATTGACGCCATCATATCCTGGAAAAGACATGTGGACTTAACCAAAGGAGCTTACATAATTGAATCCGGAAAACCTCCCAACAATACAAAATTTCTACTATATTTTTCAAAACCATTGAGAGCCCTCTTCAGGACTAAAGACATGGCAAAACCAGTGTCCCTAAAATCTTCACATGGACAACACAAGAGTCTAAAATCAACTTTCCAGGCCACACATACTTTTGGGGATATGGGGAGTCGACGAGGAGATTTCCCCTCTCCTACCACTATTAGGGGAGCAAGATGTTCGATTATATAAAGTTTTATAACTAAAACTACTGCTACCTGATCGAGAAGTCAATACAAACTCATCTGCTAACTGAGAGGCACTACTCAATGTCACACCTTTTACCTCTTCCAGGTGAACTCTCAATTCCCTGCTACAGGCTTTCTTAAACTCCGCAAGGAGCAACAGTTCACGTAACGCAGCGAAAGTGCCAATGAGACGACTTTTCATCCAGTCGTCGAACTGTTTCTCCTTGAAGTGGGCAAACTCCATGAAAGACTGCGCAGGGTGTTTCTTATATTTACGAAACCAGAGGCGGTAGGCCTCAGGGACCAAGTCGTAAGATCTTAAAATTAAGGCTTTTACCTTCTGATAATCCCGAGCTACTCCCTCCCCCAAGGCACTATACACCCACATTGCCTCGCCCACTAACCTTCAATGTGTTAATACAGTGCACATATATGCTGGCCAAGACAATCGGGAGGCCACATGCTCAAATGCCTTGAAGAACTAAACGAAATACTTTTCGTCAAACACCAGCACGAATTTTAGTGCAGCGCCTATATTAAACCTACCTTGGAGGTCATTTTTATGGAAACATGTCAAATTGGCCCCCTGCAACCTAGCCATATCTATATTTAATCTCACCATCTCCAACTCATGACGTCTTACCCGCTTGTTCTCCTCGAACTCCATTTTTTTTCAACTCTATGCATTTACAAATAAGGTTGTACTCCTTCTCCTTCTTGGAATCACCCAACACATTAACGCGGGCCTGAGATTTTACAGGTACAGAATCAGGGGGTGCCAAAAACAGATTAAAGGACACATTACCTGGAACGTGGGGAAAATTTTCTGGACCCTCGTAAATGGTGTCTAAAACATAAGGATCCTCCAACAGAGTTAGACCAGCGCTCATTCTTAATTTGTCCTCTTCGAAACCATCACTCGAACTCTCCTCACTATTACCTATTATCTTACTCTCACTCCCTGAATATTCAGGTTTGGCAAACTCCTGTTTTAATTTATCCCTAACTTAAAGCAACATCTTCGTTCTGGTGTCCGCCGTCTTCCGCGGAGCACCCAATCACCTAGCACACTCAACTAATTGTTTCTTACTTAGCAGGGGGCAAATAGTTTAGGCAATCAGCAGACCCAAAAACCTCAGATGGATCTAGAATAAATCCCCCTATTTTGATAAACCAAAAAATAAAGTAGTCAGTGGAGAAAGGCAATGCTAAAACAGAAAAATAAAATATATATTGAAGAGTCCACACGACTGTCGCTCCACCGACCAAAATACCGGATACCCTGAGCTCTCTATCCTGTCACGGTCACCAAATATGTTACAACCCTTGCCAGGCCGTGGTGCAAGTTCATATTGCAGGATAAGGAAGGTCAGTGATTTTTATAATACCCGACATACAAATTGATCAGTGGAAACGAAAACACTTGGGAAAACTTAACAATATTTAAAAACAATTTTTAGAAAAGCCAACCTTGTGATTACCTAACAATATAACAACTTAACACTAAATAAATAACAATTAATAATTA
>NC_090740.1:107448881-107451381 GCF_036898095.1 Palaemon carinicauda | reverse complement strand
TTGAATAATTTCCTTTCTTAAGAGAATTTCTAGTAATCCTGAAGTTTGATGTCTTGAAACTTCTCAGCCAATTGGAGATATCCAGTCGGAAGTCCTTGAGGGGCTTTGGGTTCGTCTGCAAAGCCAAGCAATCCCTCTTGTACAGAATCCAAGCGTTGCAGATGATCAGGTCCAGGAGGTAAGCAAAGAGCCTCATGTAGTACCTCTTTGCTCTGAAGGGGGTCTTGTAGAGGTGTGTCAACATGTCACTTTTGTCGATGCCACCCATGCGGTTGTTGTACATCTGGATGGCAGATGGACAAGGAATGGGAACCTTCTTCTTCTGTGCCCTGTCGTACCGCTCCACTGTTCCCATGGGGTTGACACCGACATCAGTGGACAAGATTGTAACGACGCTGTTGTCCTTCCATCTTGCAACGAGGATGCCATCAGAAGAGACGTAGTCCAGTGTGCCCCTTTGCGTCGTCTTCTTGCTCATCTCCTTCACAGACTTCAGGGGAGGATGTCCAACTCGGTTTTCCCTGGCAGTTCCCACATACCGGCATCCATACTTCGATCTCAGGTACTTGGCCAACCCTATACTGGTGAAGTAGTTGTCTGCATACACTGCTGCGTGACTTGGGTCCTTGATGGTCTTAACAAGGGAGACAACAAACTTGGAAGTGACAGACATGGCATTCTCCTCTTCAGACAGCTGAGTAGGGTGGCTCACAAAGGTTGTCTCCCCTTGGTACATAAGAATATCATGCACAAATCCATCCACGCTGGAGCGGCAGAACAACTTGTAGCCCCACTTGTCAGGCTTCTTGGCTACATACTGGCGAAGGTTACCAGCCTTTGTGCCCTTGTAGGCAACCATCACTTCATCAATGGAATGGATAGGAGTCTCGGGAACTTTCAGGAACTCTCTGGTGACCTTGCTGAAGGGGACTCTCACCTTGAAGAACCGATCTTGGGAGCCTGCTGCCTGGTCATTGTCGTTGAAGTGAAGTGATGATCGTATGGCCTTGAAGCGGTTCCTGGACATGAAGTCTGCAACCTGAGGAATCCTGGTCTTCACGGCCCAGAAGTCGACGATGCTAGGGAGAGGAACCAGGCCCATGTATATGATGAGGCCAAGGAAAACCATGACATCCTTTTCTGATATGTGGAAGTTACTGCCTACATCCTTCTGTCTTGAGTACAGGTTGGACTGGAAAACGATGTGATCCCTCAATTCAGCTGTGAAGAACTGAGAGAAATACTCATAAGGTTCCCTCAGGAAGTCCGGCTGTGGATGAATGAAGTCGGGCAGGGGTTGGATGTCAATGTCGTCCTTCTTCCATTCACTAACACGAGGCCTCTTAGGGTTAACCTCACCTTCACCTTCCTCTTCCACAGGCATCTCCTGAGGGACAACAACATTGACCCTGCGACCTGAAACAAGAATAAAGTAAGTGAAACAGTAAATGAATCGTGTGTGCTGGTGTGTGTGCATGCATGTGTGTGCATGTGTATGTCAGTGAGTATGCATGTGTGTGCATGTGTATGTCAGTGAGTATGAATGTGTGTGCATGTGTATATCAGTGAGTATGCATGTGTGTGCTTGTGTATGTCAGTGAGTATGCATGTGTGTCCTTGTGTATGTCAGTGAGTATGAATGTGTGTGCATGTGTATGTCAGTGAGTATGCATGTGTGTGCATGTGTATGTCAGTGAGTATGCATGTGTGTGCATGTGTATGTCAGTGAGTATGAATGTGTGTGCATGTGTATGTCAGTGAGTATGAATGTGTGTGCATGTGTATGTCAGTGAGTATGAATGTGTGTGCATGTGTATGTCAGTGAGTATGCATGTGTGTGCTTGTGTATGTCAGTGAGTATGCATGTGTGTGCATGTGTATGTCAGTGAGTATGAATGTGTGTGCTTGTGTATGTCAGTGAGTATGCATGTGTGTGCATGTGTATGTCAGTGAGTATGCATGTGTGTGCATGTGTATGTTAGTGAGTATGCAAGTACACAAATAAGTTTTAAAAATACCTATTGTTTACAAAAATTTAAAGAGCAACACAATGAAAACAAATTTAAAGAGCAACCATTGTAACTGCTAGGCTTTTAAATTTTTTTTTTAAACAAATCTCTCTCTCTCTCTCTCTCTCTCTCTCTCTCTCTCTCTCTCTCTCTCTCTCTCTCTCTCTATCTCCATCTCCATCTCCATCTCTCTCTCTCTCTCTCTCTCTCTCTCTCTCTCTCTCATACTAACCTCTAGCGTTGGGAGGGTCAAAAGCATCCTCCAGAGTAAGGCCTTCGTCGTCAGGAACGTACGAAGGGTCGTCGTCATCACTGTCGACATCCAAAGGGCTCATGTCGACATCACTTCCTTCAGCATCGTCAGGGGCAACCCATGGTGTACGTTCCTGAGTCTCCAATGCAGCGTTGCGATGCCCATAAAACGTATGGCCACGAAACTGCAAAAAAAAAAAAAAAATTAAAATCATGTAATGAAAAAAATGTAACTGCCT
>NC_090740.1:107436381-107443881 GCF_036898095.1 Palaemon carinicauda | reverse complement strand
CTTCTTTTCAAATATATTTGCATCAATCCTATTTGCCTTTTTCTTCCTGCGTGGGACTATGTCATGTCTTTTTAAGTACCATATTTCCAAATTGATTTTTTTAAAGAATGTATTTCAAGTAACTTAAATATATTGTACTATTATATAAAATCTATTTGTGATAATTCTTGGTATTTTTTTCAATTTGACGGTTTCTGATCGCGTTTTTCGGGAAGTGAACAAATTTTTCAGGAAAATTTATAATTGAATTGCTCCTGTAAGATACATCACCTCTGCTTTTTCCTGAACAAAAACATTGTGGGAATGTTCTAAAACGAATTTCTCTCATTTTTTAAAACTACAAGTATTTTCGACAACATAATTATGAGCGTTTATATTTTTTTTTTCAAAAATACTTCACATAAAAATTCTCCTCCTGAGAGTAATGGAATCGTCAGGATTTCTGAGTGAATGCTGTCAGATTCACATCCATAACGTTTGATATCTTTGTCTTTCCCTTAGCAAGGACGTCAATCTAGACAAACTTCTCCAGAAGACAAAACCAACCTGATTTTCAGAATGATGTTAAGCTTAATTCAGAGGATTTTGCTCTGCATGCAATTCTATTGTACACCAAATCTATATATATATATATATATATATATATATATATATATATATATATATATATATATATATGTATATATATATATATATATATATATATATATATATATATATATATACATATATATATATGGATAAATATCAACACAACATCGTGTTCAAATAGAAATAAATTTCTACCTCATACTTGGGATCGAACGCTAGCCCCTTCTAATGAAAGGCCAGGTCGAAACCAACCATGCCACGAGAGCCCATAAAAGGAAATCTGAACCTGACACTAATCTAGCTGACCGAGGATTTACCTGGTGAGACGTCAGTCTCTTTACCAGCGAGTTTTACCAGATTTCCCCGGGCCACCACGTGACACAATTGGTAGTAATTCATTCAAATTACCCCTAATGAGTCAATATGGATAAATATCAACACAACATCGTGTTCAAATAGAAATAAATTTCTACCTCATACTTGGGATCGAACGCTAGCCCCTTCTAATGAAAGGCCAGGTCGAAACCAACCATGCCACGAGAGCCCATAAAAGGAAATCTGAACCTGACACTAATCTAGCTGACCGAGGATTTACCTGGTGAGACGTCAGTCTCTTTACCAGCGAGTTTTACCAGATTTCCCCGGGCCACCACGTGACACAATTGGTAGTAATTCATTCAAATTACCCCTAATGAGTCAATATGGATAAATATCAACACAACATCGTGTTCAAATAGAAATAAATTTCTACCTCATACTTGGGATCGAATGCTAGCCCCTTCTAATGAAAGGCCAGGTCGAAACCAACCATGCCACGAGAGCCCATAAAAGGAAATCTGAACCTGACACTAATCTAGCTGACCGAGGATTTACCTGGTGAGACGTCAGTCTCTTTACCAGCGAGTTTTACCAGATTTCCCCGGGCCACCACGTGACACAATTGGTAGTAATTCATTCAAATTACCCCTAATGAGTCAATATGGATAAATATCAACACAACATCGTGTTCAAATAGAAATAAATTTCTACCTCATACTTGGGATCGAACGCTAGCCCCTTCTAATGAAAGGCCAGGTCGAAACCAACCATGCCACGAGAGCCCATAAAAGGAAATCTGAACCTGACACTAATCTAGCTGACCGAGGATTTACCTGGTGAGACGTCAGTCTCTTTACCTGCGAGTTTTACCAGATTTCCCCGGGCCACCACGTGACACAATTGGTAGTAATTCATTCAAATTACCCCTATTGAGTCAATATGGATAAATATCAACACAACATCGTGTTCAAATAGAAATAAATTTCTACCTCATACTTGGGATCGAACGCTAGCCCCTTCTAATGCAAGGCCAGGTCGAAACCAACCATGCCACGGTCAGCTAGATTAGTGTCAGGTTCAGATTTCCTTTTATGGGCTCTCGTGGCATGGTTGGTTTCGACCTGGCCTTTCATTAGAAGGGGCTAGCGTTCGATCCCAAGTATGAGGTAGAAATTTATTTCTATTTGAACACGATGTTGTGTTGATATTTATCCATGTTGACTCATTAGGGGTAATTTGAATGAATTACTACCAATTGTGTCACGTGGTGGCCCGGGGAAATCTGGTAAAACTCGCTGGTAAAGAGACTGACGTCTCACCAGGTAAATCCTCGGTCAGCTAGATTAGTGTCAGGTTCAGATTTCCTTTTATGGGCTCTCGTGGCATGGTTGGTTTCGACCTGGCCTTTCATATATATATATATATATATATATATATATATATATATATATATATATATATATATATATATATATATATATACATACATATATATATATATATATATATATATATATATATATATATATATATTTAATTTCTTTTTCTTCTTTGAAATGGGGAGACAAAACTCAACATATGAAACGACTTTGTCTTGACTATCATCCACCACAGTGGCTGTTTGGGATTATGATCTATCAACACTTGAAACCGGTAATTAACCGTGCATAAATCCTGTTTAGGATGGCAGGTTTATTCTTACCAAGATTCCTAGGCAGAATGTGTTATACTCTGCTAGCAGTATTTTCAGAATTAGTGTAGAAGCAGATCTTTTAAAAATTATTTAGATTATATGAGGACGTCATCGCTTTTATAATTTCAAATTGAGTATGCTTTTTGTATTTTCTTGTAAAACAAACGATACCGGCGTCAATGACCTTCGATGTCAGGCTGCAAAAGAACTATAAATCAATCAATCAATGCATATATAAACAGAGGTACAGAGCGTTTGAAGACTTACATAGCAAAAAGGGTAAATATCAAACACTGAGGTAATTTTGTGCATTTATATGAAATTTCTAAACTTTTCTTTTGATAAAGAAATAAAATCACATACTGAATATACGTAAGATGCAAGATAGATATAATTATGAGAAAAAAGGCGACCTCTGATGCCAAAGATGTTATGAAAATACTAATTTGCCTTAAGAAATCATACCTGAGAAATGATAGAAATAATGAAGTATTAAATATATAGTTAGTAATAATACTCATAAGAGTAGGAAAATATAACTAATACTTTTCGGCTAGTATTGATAAAAAGAGGAAAATCAGAAAGTATTATGCAAGAAAATTTTACTATTTTTCAAAGTTTATTTCTAAGATTGGTCGGAAGGGAATATTCAAAATCGATGAAATCCATATGGGACATAGCAGAAAATGAGAAAAGGTGAAATGGAATCTAACGACAATGAATGATATTAGAGATAGAATTAGATTCTTTAACGATATTTTCACAGTCAAATAAAAGTTGATTTCTCTCTCTCTCTCTCTCTCTCTCTCTCTCTCTCTCTCTCTCTCTCTCTCTCTCTCTCTCTCTCTCTCCTAATACTATAGCACGACGGAGGAAAAGGAATTTTCCTGTTATGTAAATGAAACATTTTGGTTCTTTGCTTATTTTTATATGAAGTTTAATTATCAAGGGGTGAGACCCTTCCCCGTGGATCGAGGGTTTTGCTCCTAACACTTTTCATATAAGAAAACTATACTTCTAGATATATTCCTAATAAAAATATGCGTCTTTCCATATACCTTCCAGTCATAGGGTTTTGAAATTCGTAAATAAATGCTGAATGGGAAGGTAGTCAAAATGTCGTTATTCCTTTCGTTAGGATGATAATTGAAATTCGAACGTTGAAACAGGGTTTCTGATTTTAAACTTTTGATATTAGGTAAGATTTCTGTCAGGATTCTAAAACCAATAAATTTGAAATGAAGAGTAACATTTGCAAAAGAGAATACCACCTGTGTATGAAGTATGAAATCAAAACTGCAAAGAAACTGTGACGAGCCGAGAGAAGGTTGTGACTCAAAAGCAGGATGAAAGCAAATGAGTAAATTTATTACAGAACATCCGTTTATATATACATAAACTCCAGGCAAAAAGGGCATAAAAAACGTAACAAGCAATTTCATGTTCAACAGACAACCGCATCAGTTAACATTTAACGGTGATGAAAACAGACATGTTATTTCAGGTCCCTATCAGTGAGCAAAGATACAAGAGAGCAAAGATACAAGCATAATATAATATATACAAAAAATGAAATGTCGTTACTATGTACGATCGTGTGACACACGGTTGGTACATGGCACCCCCCCTAAAAATCACATACTGTACATGTTAAATAGGGCGCCCTGATCTAGGGAGGCAAACTCTAGGCGGGTCATCTGGCAGGAGATAAGCAGGTTTTAGATGATCAATTGAGACCCAGTCTTCTTTGCCATGTATGTTAATAGGAATGCTTTCGGACTGTGTCGAATCACAAGGGAAGGGCCCGTGTAAGGCGTTAGCAGTGGCTTGCTAGTGTCGTTGTGTAGGAAGACGTGCTTTGCAGAGTGCAAGTTTGTCGGTATGTGATGCTTTGCTGGGGGCATGCAAGTCTGGCGGCATGGAGAAAATTTTCCCACGACGTGACGTATGCGCTGGAGATCGTCGTTGGAGGTTGCAGAAGGAAAAAATTCGGCAGGGATGACCAACGGGTGGCCATACACCATTCAAGCTGCCGAGACGTCGAGAGCGTCTTTAGTCCCAAGAGGACCCACGGATTCTGAGTAAACCAGTCGGAATTCTTGCAGCGAGACATCAAAGCTGCTTTGAGGGTGCGATGAAAACGTTCAACCATTCCAGGGGGAACGGGGTTGTAGGCAGTTGTCTGATGTAGGGTGATGCCTTGGCGTTGTAATCCAATCCCAGTTGAACGGCAGCCAACATGTTTCTTGACAGGGCATCGACTACGGGATTCATTTTTCCAGGGACGTGTTGAAGGGTGCAATTGTATTCAGCCACGGCGGAGAGATGTTGGCGCTGACGGGCGGACCAGACGTCAGACTGTCTAGTGAAGGCGTGCACCAGAGGCATGGTGTCTGTGCGAATGATGAAGGGCGTACCTTCTTAGAAATGGTGAAAGTGACGGACAGCCAAGTGCACCACCAGTGATTCAAGATCGAAGGTAGAATAACCCGATTCTGCCTTGGACAGTTTTCTGCTGAAGAAGGCCAATTGGCGGGGCGAGCCGTTGACCACCTTTTCGAGTACTGCACCAATAGTGACGTCGCTGGCATCGGTGGAGAGAAGTAGAGGGGCATGCTGGATAGGAAAAGTGAGAGCTACAGCGGTTGATAGGGCCTTCTTTGCATTGCAGAAGGCCGCTTGAAGGGGACCCCGCTTCAGTCTTTTGGCTTGCCCTTGAGGGAGGTGTAAAGGGGAGCAAGAAAACGGTGATAATAGTTGATCATGCCCAAGAATTCCTGCAGAGTTTTGACGTTTGAGAGCGTAGGGAAGTTCTGAAGGGCTGCTACCTTCTCAGGGAGGGGATGGACTCCTTCAGGAGTGATGCGGTGCCCTAAGAACGATACTTCATTGGCGCTAAAGGTACACTTGTCATACCGGACTACAAGGCCGTTTTGCTGCAGTCGGTTGAGCACGATGTGCAGGTGACGGAGGTATTCCTCTTTTGACCAAGAGAACAAAAGTATGTCGTCCACATAACATACACAGAGGGGGAGGTCCCCTAAGATGCCATCCATGAGACATTGAAAAGTGGCCCAAGCATTACGAAGGCCAAAACAGGAGTAATTGAAGGTGTATGTACCAAACGGAGTGGTGATGGCAGTCTTCGGGATATCTTCTGGGTTCATAGGCACCTGATAATACCCTTTCAGGAGGTCGAGCATGGAGAAAACCTTCACTTTGTGCAGGTAGAAGGTCACGTCGGCGCTGTTTGGGAGGGGGTAGTGATCCGGGTCTGTTTGCATGTTCAGGTGCCTGTAATCCTTGCACGGACAGAGGGAGCCTTCTTTCTTCAGAACGATGTGTGAGGGTGACGACCATGGGCTGGAGGCCTTTTGGCAAAGGCCTATTTCCTCCCCTTCGGTGAATGTCTGTTTGAGGGCTGCCAATTGTTCCGGTGCCAGATATCTGAAATTTGAGAAGACTAGGGGTCCCATCATCTTGATATGGTGATAAATACCGCGCTTGGCAGGAGTCATGGGTTCTTGGCAAAGTTCTGGACGGAAAACTTCCGGGTACGACGTGAGAAGGTGGGCGTAGGCATCCGTGGGTACTCTGATGTGGAGAGGGAGATTGGAGGGGGCGGGTTGAAGAGGTGTCGACCAGTACGAGTCTGTGTTGACCAATCGTCGGTGGGCGACATCGACCAGAAGGTGGAATTTAGAGTGGAAATCCGCGCCGAGGATTGGCAATGTGAAGTCCGCAACGAGAAACTTCTAATTAAATTTACCTTTTCCAAACGATAATGTGAGGTTCTCGTAACCGTAGGTGGGTATCGCAGATCCGTTGGAGCTACCAGGTGGATGTTGGCAGACGTATACAGACTTCGTCGTGTTCTGAAGAGTTCCCTTGGCAAAAGGCAATGACAAGCACCCGTGTCTACAAAAAATCGCACGTCTGTTCCTGCATCATGTAAAAAGAAAAGATTAGAACCACGGGAGGCCACCGCCACGAGCAATGGCCTACTTACACGATTTTTTTGCCACTGACAATCCTTGGCACATTTTTTCGCTGCTGCCCCAAATCTGTAGTAGTAGTAGCAAAACTGCGGCCGATGGGCGGTTGTAAGTCGCTGTAGAAGTATTTGGTTGAGGCGGCGAGCGAGTGGTTAGTGAGGGGTGGCTTTGTCACCGCTCCTTCTCGTCACGGGGTAGGCGTGTATGTCCTATGGCATTCATGTCAGATTCGGTTGACGTTGAATAGGCGTCCTCTTTGTCAGGAGGGGAGGCGTTGATGGAGGTCTTGAAGGTCATGAAGTGGCTGTCCAAAAGGGCATTGGCTTTGGTCATCAAGTCTTTTTTTTGTAAAACTATTGACATCCGGTATGGCAGAGTGTACATGTTCGGGTAAACGGCGTATCCAAAGGACACGAAGTAAGTTCACCTCACGAAGAGAAGCGTCTGCGGCAGGTTGCAGGCGAGTGATACTGGTCATATCCCTGAGGATGAGAGAAGCCCTTTTGGTCCCCCAATGTTTGTTGAGAGGGCTGAAAAATCTTTGCTATACGGGTGGCTGGCAACGATGAGTACTGCTGCAGAAGGTATGTTTTGAGGGTGTCATATGCTATTGGGGTGTCTCCTTGTTCACAAAGCCAGTCGGATATTTCCGGGATGGTGTCCTCAGGTATCGCCATGAGAATATAATCTGCTTTGGTGGTTGAGCGATTCACACCCTTCGTGCGGAACTGAACTTCTGTGGGCTGAAACCATGCAAATGCCTCTCCACTGGCGAACGACGAAAGTTTCAATGGGGCGGTGCCAACTTCCGTGGAGTCTGCCATAGTACCAATGATGGAGGGGTAAGGGGGAGTGGAAGGCGGGAGGAGCGAGTCGACTTCCGGGGTCACCAATGTGACGAGC
>NC_090740.1:107426381-107428881 GCF_036898095.1 Palaemon carinicauda | reverse complement strand
TACGTTTTTCCAAGCAAGTATTGAAAGCCCTGATTTGTAAAACAATGGCTTTTGAGGGTGGCCGATCTCTGAAAGCTCTGTGACAGGGCTCTCATATACAGTAATGTTCAAGGGATTATCTTGGAAATTACCTCAAATTTAGAAATATTACCTTAAATACTAAACAAACAAAAAAAATCATAAAACTCAAAACCATTATATCTTGATTAGCAAAAGCTCTCTATTTTGTGAAGAATCAGAAAGATAAATTTTAGATCCAAAATGTTACTCTATAATCAAAAGATAACTTGATGGAAAAATTACCTTAAAATTACCTTGAAAGTATCATTGCTCTAGAAATTTCCTTAAATGAACAAAAATTACTCAATCTAGGTAATTACTTTGAAAATGAGAGCACTGTTTGTGACAGTAGACCCCTCTTCTAATGCTCCTCAGAAATTCATTGTGGCAAATAATGTTACACCTGCCGATATCAATGGCATTATAATTTGTATGATTAAACTTTTACATATTATATGGAGATAAGGATTAAGGACGGGAGTCTTTTTTGCTCAATCTTATGTTTATTAGTATTTAGTACACACAAACCTAAACTGTATCTTTTTTAGATATAATAAAGGTAATGCAAATACCTTAGGTTCTGTTGATAAAAACTTAAGGCCAAGTCAATTATGATTCTATCATTTATTCTATTTACAAAAGGATTTTTTTTAGATATTTTGAGCAACGGTTTAAAGGAAAAGTCTACCAAATTTCAAATCAACCTGTAAATTTCATATTCTAATACGGTTTATCTAAACACTAAAACGCGTGTTGATATGTTCCACTTGGTAGAAAAAGAGAAATGTGTTATGCACATATCTTTAATGAATATAGGGAGAGGTTTAGAAACATATATACAATTTACTATGAAATGTATTCACACTGCAGCAAGGAAAAAGGTAACCATATTGCCATACAAACAATCTGAGAGTATATCTCGCAGACAGATGTGAATACATAATGCTTAGTTTCTAATACAAAACAATATTTTAGTAATATTTATGTATATCTTCAACTTTTTTATTCTTCCGATATCATTATTGCCTTGAATTATATTTTTCATCTCAATTAGTGTCAAATTTATAGAAAACAAAAGTAAGATTCTACATCCAAACTGAAAAGTAGAACTATTTTACTAAAATCAAGACACTGATTGATTGATGAAGCAGGTTGTAATCAAACAAACGCACAGAGAGAATAATTGCTCAAATTAGACAGTTCGAATGATAAGTTTTCAATTAAATATATTCACATCCAGGTCTTAATTAAGTTACCTTCTTCACAAAATAATCTTTAATGAAGATAATTTCTCTATAAAGCTAATATTGAATGTCAAGAAAATCAAGTGTTTAGCAATGATTTTTTTTTATGAAAAAAAAAGAGACTGTCTTTAAAACACTTTAATGTACCGATTTAAAAAGGTATGTTAACGTGGTGATGAAAACATGATTCACACACCTGAACTGCAAAAAAAAAAAAAAAAAAAAAAAAAAAATCATTCACTATACATCCAAGTAATTTTTTAGGCATTCCTCGCCGCATAAAACAACGTCAAACAACTGAAGCATTCATTGAATTAGTGATGGGGGCCGCGTTATAGAGGGTCGCTCCGATAAGCTAAACAACAACATTACATTTTTCCTGCCTTTATTCCCAACCTAATTACGTCTATATTCTGGTGCTTTGAATTTTCAGTTCAATTCTGTAATCCACATATCTCTCCCTGCACATTCAGCCAATAGAAATCGTGACCGATGATTAGTTGGTTGGTACAAACAGGAAATCATTGCACAAAGCAATATCAATTATACCAACTGTATCAATCGGTCAACACGTAGTTTCTGCATCGTTAATGAACACGAAATTCCCTGCAGTAAATGCATTTAACATCATATGATCGGTCGCACTCGCTCCATAGACTTCGAAGTAGATTACATAGTATGGCAATGTTAAGAAATGTTATTTTTCCAGAGGATTATTTTTTTAAAATGATAAGTATTTATTTGCTGAAAATCTGGAAAGTTTTCTAATTTCTTAAAAAACGGGTCAAAAATACCTTCTCGATATATAATCCATCATTTTAAAACTATCACACTTTTGATATTAAAAGGGGGGCAATCCCACTATCAATATCATTTGTATATCCATATCTTATTCTATTACTAACAATGGATGAGCTTCTCAGTCATCTTAAACTGTTATATTTTTCAAGGATTAATATTTCACCCTTTCCCGCAATACATATCAAAGTGAGTATTAGAGTAGCATTGTTGGAATCTAGAAAACTGAATTTATATATATATATATATATATATATATATATATATATATATATATATATATATATATATATATATATATATATATATTGAAAGTTTACTGAATGTTGATGGTAATAGGGAGACAGATATAATTGCTGTTGCAGGTGTTGAGGTGCCGGTGATGGGAGATGAGAATG
>NC_090740.1:107401381-107421381 GCF_036898095.1 Palaemon carinicauda | reverse complement strand
GAAAAAGGGTGTGTTACACGAAACAGCAACCTGGAATCCCAAACTATAAATTATCAGTTTCTGTAAACTGTGATTGACAAACATAATAATAATAAGAATCTTTTAAGAGGATATAATACTATCAACAGTACATTTCAATTTGGGATAATGTTGATAAAACCAATCATCCATATCAGGGAAAATTTGAGAAAAATTTTATTCTATTTAGAGATTGGAAAAATTCGATGGAAAAATATTGAAAGTTATATAATGAATTATATACAGAGGATATGCGAAACAATCTTTGCAACTTATTTGTAAAAGATTAATGGGTTAGAAAATCCATAGATTTGATTATAAAAAAAAAAGAGAACAGACATTGCATGACTAAGATTTGCTTGGACAAAAGTGAACTAATATGATTTTTTTGCTAGTTAAATATGTACTATGATATTCAGAATTTGGCCAAGACTACGGGAGATTTGTAATGTAAATATTAACTAGAAAGAACAGAAGCAAAAATAATAACAAATATAGAATAATGGTGGATGTTTATAAATAGCAACTTGTTTAGGCGCACAAAAATTATCTGAAAGGACAGCTTGAAGCTTTGTTGATAAGATACCATGAGGGTTTTCCTGTTGCGAGAAAGAGGTCGGGAATGGGATAAAAATACGGATTCCTTTTCGAAGACCATAAGCAACCACGATCTTATTCAGTCAAGGAAGGAAATAGGGGAGGAAGCCACAGTATGAGAGAGAATTTGGACAAAAAAAAAATACGAAACAAATGAAACCTTTCTCTTTTTTCTACGAACTTGGAGAAACAGATATACTGATTTGAAGTATCACTCCCCTGAAGCGCGACTAGACCTAAGCTGTTCACTCGAAGGGGAGAATTTGAGCTGAGTAAAGAAAGGTTGTTAGTTTACTTATTGGTATCGGGACGCGAATGGAAATAAAAACAGGTAAGAAATTCAAAGAGAATGAAATTATTCATAATTATTGTTATTACTATTAGCTAAGCTACAATCCTATTTGGGATAAAAAGATGCTACAAGACACAGAGCTACAACAGGGACAATAACCAATCGAGGAAAGGAAATCAGGAAATAAATATATTATATATAAGAAGTAATGAATTAGATATATATTATATTTTGAAATCAGTGACAACAATAAAATAGATTTGTTATGTATAAACTATGAGGAGGAGCATGGGTTCAGTCTTAGTGGTAGCAGCAATTCGTTAAGAGGTAATGCTGATTCCAATCCTGTTATAGTAATCTATTGTAATCAGTAGTTTTACCTTTGAAAGTTATAATAATGAAAAATTCGCTAACATCACCATCCTTTGTATTATTTCTATGGAGAGACTAAAGAAATAAATGTTATGATATGTAGTAAGGGTACCTTAGACACCATGCAATATGTATCCCCTTCAGATGATTAATTCTCTAATAAAAGTTGGGAAAAAGATTCCGTCCGATAGGGGGATCTGACAATTACTCGAATTTCCTCTCTTTGCAAAAGTGATTCTGACATCCCTTTCGCAGGGTTAATGGGATACTCGAATCTTTGGCTGAGAACTCTAGTAAAATGCAAGTATTTATTAAGATATAACTTTAAATTGATCATTAGAGTTTTTAAAGCGCACTGATTTATCTCGCCTGTTCTTCTAATGGAATAGTTCCCAGACTTTGTCACTTTGAGGAAACCGCAAAATAGTTTTTCTCGTCCGAAGGAACCCCAATGGACTTGAATCAGTCTGAAAATTTTTATTCAATCTCAGTCCTGGCCATACAAAAAGAAGTGGGTATAGTTTGAAGGTATTTTGTTTTACACGTGAAGCCTTTTACTGAGACAGTCATGGAAAAAGGACCATCAGTGAAGGTTCCCACACATTGGTTCTTAGACAAAACACAAAATTCAAAATATAAAGAAAATGTATTAAAATACCTTCTCATTGCATTTCCGTATAAAATCAATCATATAATTCGTGAAAGCAAGTTAGCGTAGTTTGGGTTTGTTAAACATTGCTGCTATGCTTGTGCATCCAGGTAATTACCCAATTTGTGTGGAACCTAGCTTCTCTAGGTAGGAACATTTATATATATATATATATATATATATATATATATATATATATATATATATATACAGTATTTATATATGTATATATATAAATATATATATATATATATATATATATATATATATATATATATATATATATATATATATATATATATATATATATATATATATATATATATATATATATATACAGTGTATATATATATATATATATATATATATATATATATATATATATATATATATAACAGATTTTGAGCGAAGCGAAAAATCTATTTTTGGGTGAGATAGCCATGACGTCCTGATGGAAGGTTCCTTTTCGGTAGCTTCCTTGGGTATATTGACTACTAGGATATTCCCAGAGAATTAAACCACAGGTTATCACAGAATTCTTACTTCTGGAGCGAGTATCCTAAAGGTTTCCCTTTAAGACATCGTATATCAACAGGGGACGCATGTAGAGTTAACACTTCGATATTGAGGGGCGGAGAATAACTGGGGAGCCGTTCCACAGCTACACTCGTCCGTGGCTACTTTTGGTACTCGAAACGTAAACAAACAGGCGCCATTGCTAAATGACGCCACGTCCGTCCTCATCCTGATGCCAGCTGCTTGCTAATCTCCATGATACAGCAGGACAGGGCGGGGCCTGAAAGGCTGGACTAGAATAGCAAGGAGGATCCATCAGGACGTCATAGCTATATCACCCAAAAATAGATTTTTCGCTTCGCTCAAAATCCGTTTTTTGGGCTCAAGCCATGACGTCCCGATGGAAGAGTACCAGAGAATCAATGTATCGTGGTAGATTTCCCCTTATAGAGTAAGTGCCAAGGGCTTTGAATAAAGGTAAGCATTGTGACCTCGATAGAGGTTCCGTGGGGATGCAGCTTCCTACCCCCCTGGCAGAGAAGTCCCAACGGTCCATACCAAAGTTCAAAGTGGTCATCGAAGGGCTACTCACCTTGCAGAGAGTACGTGAAGAACTGGGAGACAAGACGGAATGATCGATATTCGTGTAGGAACATTCTCAACAATAAATAAGTGGTGGTTAGGCACTATATTCCATGGCTAGAGAACAGTCTGGTCTCGAAGATATGGCGCAAGTAAGTATTCAATTAGGAATATTACACAGCATAGGTGAGTATATAATACGGATAGAACATATTATTCTTCTTATTTCAAGGAAAACGGGGTAATGAAACTATGACAACCATGTATTTCATAGTATGAATAGGAGCGGAGAGAGACGCACAAGTAATAAAATAGACATTTTATTTCACAATTGCAGGTTATAGTAATAATAAATGCAATAAATGATGTAAAGTTAATTTATAAACATATTATAATGTACATAGAAATGAGAAGACTTCGCTCTTGAATCTGAAAGAAATTTCAAATTATTAGAAAGCACAAGTTCCATAGGAACGTCAGTCTTTAATAAGGAAAAAACACATCATGCTCTAGGCATGTGGCACTCGTGTGACGACTATGACATCTCACCTTGTAAAGAACAGTCTATGAGAAACACTAAGTGTCCATGAAATCACTATGTATCACACGAGGGTCAACACAGGCACCCGAAGAGTTAAAGTCCCAAGTAACTCACTGTTCTATGCAGAGTTAACTGCAGGTTTCATAACACTACCTGCGGCTACCACGAAATGTTTGACTTCATGCGTAGTGCTTGAAGAAAACACGCGAAGATTTCCATCCTGTGAAGCTCTTGAGGCTTTCGAAATCCATACTCTGGAAAAAATTCAGAGATGATGCAACTTTTCTAGGATCGTGACCTGCGGGTGTATTGTCAGGATCCGCTCTGCGAATGAAGTAGGTGATTTTCGCTACCCGATGTTTCTCCTTTGAAGAGTTGGCCTCCACCAAAGTCTGAAGTTCTCCGAAGATAGACCTTGAGGCTCTCTACCGGACATAGAGAGGCATCTTCTTTCAGGGGGCAGATTCTCCAAGGGCCCCATCTCTTGGTGGGTAATTCATTTTTCGCGAGAAACGTCGGATCAGGGAAGAGGGTAAGGTCTCCTGAGTCTGTAAACAGGATATGACCCTCGTCTCTTGATAATGCCACTATTTCGCTGACTCGGGCTCCTGAGGCAAGAGCAAAAAGAAATATAACTTTTTGAGTCAGATCCTTGAGAGGGCACGAATCGTTGTCCAAGTTGGAGGCAAAATGGATCACCTTGTCCAGGGACCAGGAGATAGGGTTTTGGCGGAGGTGCTGGGCGTAGACGAGCGCATGCCTTTGGCAGTTTATTGAATATATCGCTGGACAGATCAATCTGGGAGGCGTACAGTAGTGGTGTAGTCTAGGCCGATTTGCAGGTAGAAATCGTGTTGGCTGCTAAGCCTTGTCCATGAAGGTGAATGAAGAAGGACATGCAAAAATCAATGGTGATTTCCGTAGGATTTTTTGCCTTGACGAATGAGACCCACTTTCTCCAGGATGATTCGTATTGCCGTCGTGTGGATTCGGTCTTGTATTCCTCGAGGAAGTCTAGACTTTTCTTCAAGATCCCAAACCTTTTCTTCGCGGCTAGGGAGAGAAAATCATAAGATGAAGGTCCCTGACTTTCGATGATGAAGCGAAGACAGTCGAATTCTGTACTTACTGGGAGAGAACTGGGCCCGGGAGAGGGATCAGCGTGGGCTGCAGTTCCAGGACCAGGGGGTATCAATTGCTCCGCGGCCACTTGGGAGCCACTAGGGCTGCTGTCCCTTTGAAGGTTCTCAGCTTGGAGAGGACTTTCAGCAGAAGGTTGGTGGGAGGGAACAGGTAGATCCTGGACCATCTGTTCCAATCCAGTGACATGGAATCCACTGCTTCTGCCTTGGGGTCCTCGTACGGGGCCAGATAACGAGGAAGTTGATTGTTGTCGCTCGTTGCGAAGAGATCGATCTGAAGTTCCGGGACTTGGTGAGAGATGAAGGAGAACGATCTTGCGTCTAGAGACCATTCCGACTCTATCGGGCTTGTCCGAGATAGAGCGTCCGCCGTCACGTTGCGGAATCCTTATAGGTGAACTGCAGACAGGTGCCATTTCTTCTTCTCTGCCAGGCGGAAGATTGGGAGAAGCACCTGATTTATCTGGGGCGATCTCGAGCCCTGACGATTGAGACATCGGACTACCACCGAGTTGTCCAGAGTCAGACGAATGTGGATCGAGGGAGGCGGAGAGAGTTTCTTCAGGGTGAGAAGGACCGCCATGGCCTCCAAGATGTTGATGTGAAACGTCTTGAATAGGGGAGACCATGTACCTTGAGCCTGTTATTGGTGGAGTGACCTCCCTAACCCTCCAGCGAAGCGTCCGTGTGGATGTTGAGTGATGGAGGTGGATGTTGAAGAGGAATGGACCTTTTCAGGGCCTTTGCTTCCGACCACGGCTTTATGAGTAACCGAAGTCTGTTTGGGAGCCGTCTCTTGAGGTCTCTTCGAGCGATGGATGCAGAACGTCTCCAGACTCCCGCGGCATCCTTTAGCTGTGCACGCAGCACTGGGTTTGTCACTGAGGTGAACTGTAGAGAGCCCAGAACTTGTTCCTGCTGACGTCTTGAGATCCACTTGGATTTCAGCAGTTTTTTGACAGACCCCGCTATTTCTTTCCTTTTCTTCTGGGGAATGGAAAGGCGGTGTGACTGAAGATTCCACTGGATTCCTAACCATTGGAACTTCTGAGCTGGAGAAAGGCGAGATTTCTTGGTGTTTATCTTGAATCCCAGGTGTTCTAGAAACTGGGTGACCTTGTTGCAGGATCCTAGACAATCTTCGGGCGATGTCGCCCAGACCAGCCACTTGTCGAGGTAGGCCATCACCTGGACGCCGCGGAGGCGGAGCTGTTGAACGATGGCGTCTGCCAGCTTGGTGAAGATCCGTGGGGCCACGTTGAGCCTGAAGGGCATGGCCCTGAAAGCGTAGCTTTTACTTTGGAGTCGAAATCCTAGGTAGGAGGAAGCGTGGTGGTTCATTGGAACGTGCCAGTAGGCATCCGCCAGGTCTATCGAGACCGTGTAGGAACCTTGAGGCAGAAGGGTCCGTATCTGTTGAAGAGTCAGCATCTTGAACTTGTTGTTCGCTATGAACTTGTTGAGGGGGGGTAAGTCTAGAATGACTCTGAGTTTGTCGGAGTCCTTCTTGGGGACGCAAAACAGTCTCCCTTGGAACCTGGTTGACTTTTCCCTCCTTATCACCTTCTTGTTCAAGAGTTCTAGGACATATTCTTCCAGGAGGGGGGTTGACTGTTGGAAGAATTGCTGGAAGGTTGGGGGTGGTTGAGTCCAGCTCCAGCCTAGACCCTTCTTGATGATGCTGTGTGCCCAGGGATCGAAGGTCCAACGATCTTGGAATTGGCGGAGTCTTCCTCCCACCGGAAGCACTTCATTGCTTCTGGCTTCCCGAGGGTTTGCTACCTCGGCCGCTAGCTCCCCTTCGTCCTCTGCCTCTGGAGGGACGGCGAGATGCATCTCTGCCTGCACCTCTGTTTGAGCCTCTACCTTTGGGACGAAAGGTAGTTGACTGCTGCTCAAATGCAGGGGTGAAGACAGGCGACTGTGACAAGACCGGTTGGGTGACCAATTGAAAGGTCTGCTGTGGCTGAGCTGCCACTTGGGGAGTAGCGGATCCCGGAAATTGCCGTCTCTGTTGACGTTGCTGGGGTTTTGGTTTGGTGGGTCTCCTCTTAGGTTGAGGGCCGTCGTCCTGAGAGGATTTCCTTTTCTTTGACATGCCCCATTTGTGGAGAAGGTTCCTGTTCCCCGTGGCGGCTTTGTCAGTGATCTCTTTCACTAGGGAGGAGGGAAAGAGATATTTTCCCCAGATGTTGGAGGAAATCAGCCTCCGGGGTTCGTGTCGTACTGTCGCATTTGCAAACACAAATTCACGACAGGCTCTACGACCCTTCGTGAAGCTGTACAGATCCTTTACTACCATTGCCAGATGTGTCTTGGCAAGGACCATGTAGTAGTCAGGGACCCTAGTGTCACCGGCCATGACTTCGAGCTGTACTTGGAGGGACATAGATGCGGCGAGCCTTTCCTTCGTATCATGTTCCCGACGAAGGAGATGATCGTTAAGTTTCGGGAGGTCCTTGTTAAACTGACGACCAGCGACGTCAGGCTCTAGTTTACCCACTACGAAGGTTGACTGGACGTCTTTCCATTGTCTAACATCAGGGGAGTGGTCAGGGAGAAGGGCCTGCACTCCTCCAGTACAGGGCAAGGTTTCCCTTCTTCCACTGCCTTATGTACCGCAGTAAAGGCCTTTTCCAGAAAGGGGAAGGTCGCATTGTCAGATGCGACGAAGGTCGGGTGCTTTTTGCTAAGCGCCGGCATTTTTGAGTTGGTGAAGCCCCTACTTTTCACCGCGCTGGCTAACATAGCCTGGGCCTTCGGGAGATCGAACACGATAACCTCCTTTGGTTCGGTCTCTTCTTTAGAGGTGGGTTCGGACCTGAGTCGGACGTAACAGTCCGGGTAAGCCTCAAAGTTCGGGAAGAATTCCACTTCTTCCAACGCGATCGAGCCGACCTTCTCACTGATAAAGATCTTGCCCGTGGTGATCGGCATGTGCTCGGCATACCTCCATGGGTTAGTATCCGAGCATGCAGGGAGGTCCTTAACCGAAATCCTTTACGGTTGCTTCGAACTTCCGAGGTTGGACCTGAAGAACTCATGCGTCTCGCGAAGTTTCTTATCCATGAGAGCTTCAAGCATCTTGAAGATCTCCTGAGTGCTACATGGGGTAGGATCCGGGGTAGCGGATGTAGAAGGAAGTGATACATCCGTCGGTGTAGGAGTTGGTGCAGGGGTGGAAGCTGGAGCGACCTCATGCTCCGAATCAGGGTATTCCACCTGATCTTCCTCATAGTCGAGCTCGTCGCCCATGAGGTTCCTCTCCGTGGTCTCCGACACTTCCGACATACGGTCCACGTTGTCGTAGTCTAAACGGCACTCATGCATGGACTGAGCCATGACCACATCAGGTTCCACCACTATCTGGACGGTGGGAATCTGATCTCTAGGGACCACTGAGTCTGTTGATGCCTTTGGAAATAGCAAGGCCCTCAAATCTTCGGTAGCGAGATACGGTCCGGTGGCGTTCTTCTGGAAGCCACGCACCCACTTGCGTAGCTTCTCTCGAGCGTTGTCCCTTACCTCCGCTGAAGGAGGATCGTTGAACGCTTCGACCAGACGACTCTTGCAGACTGTACAGTGCTGCGGGTCCCAATACTTTAGGTCGCCTTTCTTGGCGGCGCAGGGGGCGTGGGTCCGACACGCCGTGTGCCCGTAGAAGTCCGGGCACTTCACTCCACAGAAGTTGTGGTCACACTTGATGTACTCCTCCTGTAAAAGAAAGAGATCATGAGTGTACGGAAGTCATAAGAAAGACTTACATTACTCTAAAGTTAAATTTTAAGTAGTTAAACTTAACATTAAATAATTCAAGAATATTGTAATGTTGAAGAGAGGAGCGGGAAAGGAAGTAGATAGACATATACTTGTGCATCCCGCCCAGCTGGTTACCGTAACCTTATCAATAGGCAATTTCATTTGTGACCGAGGACACAAAAATGGAAATCTTCATGGATCACCGTAGAGGGTAGAAGATAATTCTAGCAGAGATTGCCTGCGAGGTGTATCAAGGACTGAGACCACTCAGACCCTTAGAGTAAAGGGGGTAACAGAAGACCCCATATAGATTTAGGTTCCGGCAACCAGCCGCGCTAAGACACACACAGTATGCTGGAAATTTGTAATATGCAAGAAGACAGCACAGCCACTAATAGAAAGGTAAGACAATACCTATCCATCGGAGTAGCCAAGCTATCTGGTTGCGGTGAAGGGCTATCAGCATGTAGCCGATAGCTGGTGGAAGGGGTGCAAGTCTCTTGGTGCTTCCCGGGGGGTACCGGCAGACCGGTGGCACGCCGGAGGCAGCTCCAGCAGGGTTTATGGCATTAAGGTAGACACATTGAGGATTCAGGTATAATGCCAGCTTGGCGGCCGCCGGAACAGTGGCGGCACGCCGGCGGGAGGCGGCTGCGGCTGCCGGCTTGGTGACCAGTTCATAAGATAAGGCAGAATTGGATAGTATACCCAGACCGCCGGCAATCACTGCCGGCACGCCGGAGGCCGGCCCGAAGGGCGGACAACCAAAACTAGGTAATGGATGGGTGGGCCATCGTCTGTACGCCGGCGGAAGGCGGCAGCCCTCCGGCACACGGAAGGCTGTCGACTTAGGGGAGGGAGGGTATCTCAGGAATGTGTCACCAAGGGAAGGGCGGTATTGCCGGCAGTAGAGGCGGCAAGGGACCGGCACCAGGATAGATAGAGAGACAGAAGGAGGGATTGGAGGGGTAAGATCACATACCCCTCTGGCATCCCACCTGAGTGAGTGTACCCATGATAGGAGTGGGTCCTATCACCCAATGGCAGGGGGCCGGCAGTCGGCCGGGTGCCAGGGTAACCCAAGGGAGGGTTAGGGTACACCCAAGAGGGGGGAACCCCTGTTGGACAAATCGCTTCCAGTGGCTAACCCCATAGGACGGTATGAAGGGTATATGTACCAGAGCGGCCTGCTCAACAGGAGTTCAAGATAGCCCTATCGCTCTACCCGAAGGAGGAGTTGTAGGACTAGGGACAGTTGTGTATATGCTAGCCTATGTATAGGCTAGACTATGCCAAGGGAAAGGTGGGGAGGGAGAAGAAGAGGGGTCTTCCATAGTGGAGGCTCTGTACAAAAACGGCCACCAAGGAAGGGAGGACGCTCCCTAGCCTAGGGTAGGTAACCTGAATGAGAACGGTGCACGAGTACCGTCTCAAACTAAAACAGTACAGAACTAGCCCCCCCCCCAAGCCTAACCTAGATAAGGAGTGTTAAATCCCAAGCTAGGTAGGCTGAAAGACACATCGCAAGTTGCATGGAAGGTTATGTAACCTAACCGAAGCAACTGAGGAAGGAGAGGCCGTTCCTCTTTCTCGGACACAACCCTAAGAGGGGATCATTCCCTTAGGGAGGACAGAGAAGCGATAAATACTCTGATACGGACATGATCGCCCTATATAGCAGGGGGAGCATGGCCACACAAAGGGAACGCCCGAAGGCAGGGGATGAAGGGAGCATTTAGGGGTCCTACATTTAGGTTAGGTTAGAAAGGCACACAATCAAACCTATCCCCTATATGGTCCCTGAAGGCGAAAACCACTTGCATCACAGTAAACAGTATGATAAATAATGCCACTATCTTTATAACTTAACCTAGGATCACTGGAATATATCATGCAAGAACACTGGTGCAATCTGGCCTAGGGGCTAAGCTAGCAATCTAGTATGGGGTCAGGCGATGACCGGATAATAGAGCGTTAAAACACGATATATGAATTTCCTAGCTATGAAGACTAAATAACTAACAATATCAATTAGTTAAGAGGCCGGAATAAGCTGTTCAGACTAGCTAAATAAGGCATGCAAGAGAACAGCGACGCCATAAAATGACGTGTCCGGTAGCAGCACAGCTCCGCCAGAAAACACGAAATATCTCGAAAAGTATAAGTTACTTTACGGCCAGAGCTTATTTAAACAATACTGGGACCTGGTACTCAACTTTCCAGAAGAAGGCGAGGCCGAAGGTAGCGACATTACGAAGATGCAAGCCGATAAAAAACGCACAAGGGGAAATCCGTCTATGCAAGGCAGCTACTAGCAGAAGGATGGGGACGGACGTGACGTCATTTAGCAATGGCGCCCGTTTGTTTACGTTTCGAGTACCAAAAGTAGCCTCCGCCCCTCCATATCGAAGTGTTAACTCTATATGGGATGCAGATAGCTATGTGGCGTGTTAATACATGCGTCCCCTGTTGATATACGATGTCTTAAAGGGAAACCTTTAGGATACTCGCTCCAGAAGTAAGAATTCTGTGATAACCTGTGGTTTAATTCTCTGGGAATATCCTAGTAGTCAATATACCCAAGGAAGCTACCAAAAAGGAACCTTCCATCAGGATGTCATGGCTTGAGCCCAAAAATATATATATATATATATATATATATATATATATATATATATATATATATATATATATATATATATATATATATATATATATATATATATATATATATATATATATATATATATATATATATATATATATATATATATATATATATATATATATATATATATATTGTTACACACGGATCCAGTGGAGGGCCAAGTTATTTACGTTTTCTTCACAGCCAGAGCTAGCAATTATATGTAACAGTGATATAAAAGGAGTGGGTAATTATAACACACTGCAAGAGCCATATTAGATAATCATTCACAAACAAATAACACCAAAATCATTTTAAATGGGAAGATATCAAACCACAAGCGCATTACACCAAAGACATATAGGACCCATTCATCAACAACGATACGGAAAGGCAAGACAACAGTAAAAGGAAAGAATAACCTCGTAAACTACCATTCACCCGATAATTACACAATTACGTTAACGGAGATAGAAAAGAGCAAGAAAGTCTTGGAACCTTATCTCTACCCTTTTCTATACAAATCTATGTGAAGCTTCCTATCCCCACAATACACATAAATCGCAATAACAGTTAACCTACGTTTACACAAAAATAAAAACTCCTGATGTGGGCTTTCACAAAAAGACAAGTAAAGTCTGAGGACCAATCGTGGGCGAGACACTGCTTATGCTAACTGCGTAGCGCGACACAAACAGCGGTGAAAAATCACTAACGGCGCCGCCCTTTACTCCTTCAGAGATGAATGGGGGCAAACCAAAATCGCTATCCTTACCATGCGGCAGATGAGTCTCAGCCTTCCTGAATTCAGTAGTGATGGATTCTGGCCAATGGAGAGTCTTTCGCCCCGGCGATAGCACTCACACAATTACTGCAAACCCTCATCATGTACAGGAGAGAGTGAGATTATTCAACTGCTGATAAGTTGCTCCTCCAAAGGGGGCGATCAAATCCTTCACCGCTTCCTTCACTGGAGACACTGTATTACTCCCACTAGTAGTCTTCAGCGGGTGAAGAGCCAGCCCGCAGTAAGTCCTTCAAGCTTGATGATGGCAGCTTACTCCCTCCCACCCATTTACCTCCAAAAAAGGTCCCTCGTTACTTCGCTCCACACTCCCCCACCGACGACATGGAAAAAAACACAAAACACTCCATGGGTGACATACCAATCTTAGAACCTAACACATCAACCAGTAGATGGCGATGAAAAGAAAAGGGATTTTGAGCAAACCGAAAAATCTATTTTTGGGTGAGAGTGCCATGTCGTTTTGATGGAAGGCTCCTTTAGGTACCTTTCTAAGGGATATGTGCTACAATGATACTACCTGAGAATTAAACCGAAGGTCTCCAAGATTCTAACTCCTGATGCGATTATCCAATTAAGGATATCGCAAGGTATCAGGGGACGTATTTTTTAGATACAACACATAGTAATCTTCACTGCGAATAGATTTAACTCATTTATGTAAGGGGTATGGCAAAAGAAACGGGGTGCCGTTTTAGGTACCCGTGGTCTTCCTATCCATACTACTACCGACCGCAAGTCCTTTACTTGTCTTTAAGCACGAATAGCCACAAATAGAGTAGTTTTGGGTGGGGTCAGCAAAAGGATGGGTCCATCAGGACGACATGGCACTCTTACCCAAAAATAGATTTTTCACTATGCTCAAAATCCCTTTTTAGGGCTCGGCCATGTCGTCCTGATGGAAGCATACCAGAAAATTAACTTGAAAGTAATATATCTGTGGGTTTGTGTGTGCCTTCTACCTTGAAAGAATTCATCATCTGGTCTCCTACACCTACATATGAAATTCCAGTTAACTGTCATTTACACTAAGCTTGGAACAGGCTTAGTGCTTCCTGCCCCCTGCAGGGAAAGTGTCGACTTCAACAATAAGGATTCAAGGTTAGCATTTCCGTTGAAACAGTAAAACTTTTTAGAGGTTTCCTTCAATTACCATGGAAATTTGTACAGATGCAAGTTATCTCTATATATAGGGAAAAATAAAACTCTGGCATGTTTTATTTAAATGCGACTGAGGTGTCACAAATAAAACGCGGATACATTTTGTATCTTTATTTTGTAACTAAATTATCAAATGTAGTTACAACAAGGTAGGAATCTGATCCAGCATTAATACACATCCCGGTTCATATATTGATCTATAAAGGAAGAATATATCTAATT
This sequence comes from Palaemon carinicauda, assembly GCF_036898095.1. Lineage (NCBI taxonomy): Eukaryota > Metazoa > Arthropoda > Malacostraca > Decapoda > Palaemonidae > Palaemon > Palaemon carinicauda. Next base: position 107,408,078 of record NC_090740.1, on the reverse strand, counting down.
TCAATATCAGAATAATGCCACTCAATGGAGATGAGAAACCAAATCTGTCTGACATGCTCAGATTTTGGACATGCGTAAACACTGTGATGCAAACGTTAACACGGCACTGGTATTACTGGTCCGATTATGCAACTATATAGAACAGTCTGTTAATCACCGTAATGATTTGCACTAGAAGGTACGAATACCCATTCACCCGATACACTGTCGAGTCTCAAAACAGTCCACTGTTCCTCACAGCACTAGCCGACGGGTTATATGGCACTACCCGCTGCCACCACAAAGTGTTTTATTTCATGTCCTTGCTTTGTATAGTGTTTATAGAAGACCCTGGATGATTTCCACCCAGTGTATGAGCGGAGTCTCTCAAATTCCATGTGTTGAAAGAAATTCAACGAAGAAGCAATTTTTCTCGGATCTTGAACTGTGGGTGTACTATCAGGATCCGCTCTGCGAATAACTTAGGTGAGTTTTGCTCTCAGTTGCCTTAGGGATAGGTTTTATCCTAAAGTTTCACCTCTGAAGAGCTCTCCTCCCTTTAAGTCTGAAGTTCTTCGAAGATAGACTTTAAAACACTCTACTGGGCATAGAGAGAGATCTTCCTTCAGTGGGCAGATTCTCCAAGGACCCCACCTCTTAGTGGGTAGCTCATTCTTGGCAAGAAAGGCAGGATCAGGAAAAAGGTTCAGTTCTCCTGTGTCTAGGAACTAAATATGGACTTCATGTCTGGATAAGGCCACTATTTCACTAACTCTAGTCCCTGAGGCTATTGCAAACAGAAAGATGACTTTCTATGTTAGATCCTTTAGTGTAAAATCCTCATTGTTTAGATTCAAAGCATAGTGCAAAACTTTTTTCAAAGACCACGTAATGGGCTTTGGAGGGGTTGCTGGCTTGAGTCTAGTGCATAATTTTGGTATCTTATTGAAGATTTCACTTGTGCGGTTCACCTCAAAGGCGTACAGAAGTGGTCTAGTCAGGGATGACTTACACCCAGTAATCGTGGTGGAAGCCATGGCTTGTTCGTGTAGGTATATGAAGGAAGCGAGCCAGAAATCTATCGATATCTCTGTTGGTTTCCTTGTTTTCACAAAGGACACCCATTTCTTCCATGACGATTTATATTGTCTCCTAGTCGAACTTGACTTATACTGTTCGATGAAGTCAACTTTATCCTTCGAGATTACAAACTTTTTGTTCGCTGCTAGGGCGAGAAAATCCTGAGATGTAGGTTGTTGGTTCTCGAGGATGAACCGTAGACAGTCAACTTCTGGACCAGTTGGGATAAAACTGGGTTCGGCAGAGGAAACAGCTTCAGTTTTAATCCTAGAACTAGAGGGAACCAATTGCTTCTGTGCCATTTGGGGCCCATTACTGCAGCTGTTCCTCTGAAGGATCTTAGCTTGTCGAGGACTCTTAGCACGAGATTGGTTGGTGGAAACAAGTAAATGCGATTCCACATGTTCCAGTCGAGGGACATGGCGTCTATCGCTTTTGCTTGAGGGTCCGTATAAGGGTCTACGTAATGAGATAGTTTTTTGTTGTCGCTTGTTGCAAAGAGGTTAATCTGCAGTTCTGGGACTTTTTCCGAGATTGAGAATGAGTCTGCATCTAAGGACCATTCTGTCTCTATCGGCTTTCGCCTGGATAGAACATCCGGCGTCACATTGTGGAACCCTTGTAGGTGAACTCCCGATAAGTGCCATCCCTTCTTCCTTGCCAGGTAGAAGATGGCTAATATCACATGGTTGATGTGAGGTGATCTCGAGCCTTGTCGATTTAGACATTTACTATGACCTTGCTCTCCAGGACCAATCTGATGTGGATTGCTCTGGGAGGGGATAGTTTCTTCAACGTCAAGAAAACTGGCATAGCTTCCAAGATGTTGATGTGAAAGGTTTGGAACTGGTGCGACCAATTCCCTTGCACTTTTCTCTCGTGAGAATGTCCTCCCCATCCTTCCAAAGAGGTGTCCGTGTGTATCACCCCTGATGGTTGTGGTGGCTGAAAGTGAATTGTGTGTGCTAGGCTCTTGGCTGTTGACCACGGCCTTAACAGCGTGCGCAATCTGGTCGGGGTCAACCTTAGCTGATCTCTTCGAGCGTTTGATAAGTATCTTCTCCAGACTCCTGAAGCATCCTTTATACATGCTTTTAACACTGGGTGTGTCAATGCTGCATACTGGAGAGAACCCAATACTCTTTCCTGTTGGCATCTTGAAATCTTCTTGTGACGGATTGGTCTCTTGACAGCTCCCGCTATCTCTCCCCTCTTCTTAGTAGGAGTGAAGAGGTGGTGTGACTTGAAATCCCATTGGATTCCTAACCATTGGAACTTTTGAGTTGGAGAAAGGCGAGATTTCTTGAGATTGATCTTGTTGTTCTCGATGAACTTTCTTGAGTGGGGACAAGTCTAGAATGACTCTGAGTTTGTTTGAGTCTTTCTTTGGAACACAAAACAGCCTTCCCTGGAATTTGATGGACTTAGCTTTCCTAATTACTTTCTTGTTCAAGAGTTCTGAGGCATATTATTCTAACGAGAGTGTGGAGTGTTGGAAGAATTCTGGGAAACAGGGTGGAGTTCTGTTCCAACTCCACCTGAGTCCATTCGTGAATAGGCTGTGGGCCCAGGGATCAAAAGTCCAGCGATCCCGAAAGTGGTACAGTCTGCTCCCTACCTGGAACCCCTTATTGCCTGGGAGGTCCTGAGGATTTGTTTCCGTGACCACGTCCTCCTCGGCCCTTTTGAGGGGTTTCCGGAGGAACTTCTCCTTGGGCCTTTTCCTTTGTAAGGGTGAAAGGTGGTTGATTACCTCTCAAAGCCAGAGTTAAATGCTGGCGACTGGGCTACCAGCTGTTGAGGGACCATCTGGAAGATGGTCTGAGGCTGGGCTACCAGTTGAGGCACCATGGCCATGGTTATGGCCGGAAGTTGTGCAGGTCTGCATGGTCTCCTTACCTTTATTTTCTTAGGCTGGGGACCTCCGTCTGAGGAAGATTTCCTCTTTGAGGTCATGCGCCACTTTTGGAGAATGTTCCTATTCTCCGTGGCTGCTTTGGCTATGACCTCTCGGACCATTTCCTGTGGGAAGAGGTCCTTACCCCAGATGCACGATGATATTATCTTCCTAGGTTCTTCTTTCACTGTCGCTGAGCCAACATGGGCTCTCTGCAGGCTCTCCTTGCCCTGATGAAAGCATATAAGTCCTTCACAAGGGTTCCCATGTGAGACTTAGCCAGGAAAATATACATTTCTTGGGCGTTATGTAGGCGTGCGCACATTTCCATGCAGTTCTGATGAGAAAGGGAGGCTGCAAGTCTCTTGCATCTCCTGTTCTCTCCTCAAAAGATGGTCTGGCAACTTCGGAAGGTTCTCATTGAACTGATAGCCTACTATCTCTGGATCCAATTTCAAGACGAAGAAGGTTAGGTGGACATATTTCCTCTTTTACTCGCAGGTGTGCATTACTAGAGAGAATGCTAGAGAGAATGGTTTGCCTTCCTCTAGAGTTGCCATGGTTTGCCCTCTTCACTGACTTGATGACAAAGTCTAAAGCTTTCTTTGAAAAGGGAAATGAGATGGGGGAAGGAGCAATATAGGTGGTGTGCCTCTTGCTCATTGCTGAGACTTTGAAGTAGGTGTATCCGGCTCTTTTCAAGGACTTTAAAGGGATGGCTGGCGCCTTGTCATGTTTGATGACAATGACTTCCTTCAGTACCGTTTCCTCATGGGATGCAATTTCATCACGCAGTCTCACATAACAGTCTGGGTAAGCTGAAAAGCTGGGCCAGAACTCAAGATCTTCAAACAGTTTTGCTCCCAACTTCTCCGAGACAAATAGTTTCCCATTCATCATCACCATATGCTCTGCGTACCTCAAGGGGTTTGTTTCGGAGCAGAGGGAGAGATCAGACACTCTAAAGGGCTTCTTAGTAGAGCCCCTGGAAGGTCCAGGGTGGTCCCTTTCCTGTATCTGTCTCTGATTTTGTTGGATAGACTGCTTCATCGCCTTCTGGAACGCTTCCAACATCCGCGAGATCGACGCGATAATCGCTTCACTCTTGTCGACCTGTGTATGTGGTTAAGGAGTGGGGGTTGAAGAGGTTGACGGAATAGGTTGGTATGCTGTCACGGTGAACTGAGGGTCCTCAGTTACCGTCGAAACGGATCCTTCTTCCTCCATTCGTTGTTGATCCATGTCTTTTTCAGGGGCTCCTTGCAGTAGGTCCTGTTCTGTGTCAGTGAATACTTCTGACATCCATTCATGGTGGATGTCCATGCGTTCTAGTGCCTTGCGTATGTCTGCATCGATCTTCAGATGTATGAGAGGAGGCTGGACCAGTTCCTGTGGCACTACCACGTTTGCTAGAGCCTTGGGGAACAGAAGGCACCTTAAGAATTCATTGGGTAGGTATCCTCCCGGAGAGTTCTTTTAGAACCCTCTTATCCACCTGTGAAGAGTTTTCTTCGCTATGTATCTAGTCTCCGAAGCCGTTGGCCAGCGGGGTTGAGCAGGTGGAGAAACCCTTCGGATCTCAATACTTTAGGGCTCCTGACACGATACTGCAGGGGGCATCAGTCCTGCAAATCATGTGTCCACAAAAGTCCTTACTTTTGTGGTTGCAGAACAAGGGTGCACACCTCACCATTGGCTCCTCCTGTAAAGGAAATGGATCCAATGAGTATTACGGTTTTTATATATATCATTGATATAAAAGCATACATTTTATTAACAATAGTAATCACTATTGTATATAATAGCTTAGGATAATAAGCTGGAAAGGAAGTAGAAAAGACACATATCTGTATATCTTCTCCCAGGCAATTGCTGACACCTCCGTCAATGATAATATTTGGATTCCTTGGTAGAGAGAATACAAGGTAGAAGAAACTCTAGGAACTACTGTTAGGGTTAGTAAGGGTTTGTGCTAATATTATCTACCTGTAGTATATTATTACTGATTGGTGATTTATTAGGGTCATGATGATCGAAGAAACCATCTGGGTGTTGAGGGATTACTCAACCTCAACATTATATCGAAGTCCCAACAATAGATATTGATAGAAAACACAGGGTATCTTAAAAAATATATGTACTACTGTATATTCGTATACTGAAGTTCAGCCGGCACAATGCCAGGGTTAGGTTAGTACCTGGCGGCACTAACTGATAGAGAAAGAGAAAGCATTAAGGAAGGAGAGTTTCATATTATTATAGTTTAGCACAACAATTGGAAGTGTAGGAGGTCTACCAGGTCACCTATTGTCTCCTTCCCAGAATGAGAGTTCCAATGGAAGGGGAAGAATCCATCTGATTCTGGCTTCCATCCATCCACAAAATTCCTGCCGCCGGCTGTACTGCCGCCGGCAATAATTGTGGATGGCAGACCAAGAGAGGGCTGAGGACTTCTTAAAAGTATGTTAGGTTTCCAACAGGCAGCCGTCAAGGCCGGCCCAATCTTCCCCCCGGGATGTTCACTTCCAGTAAAGGAAGGTCATAAGGGGGAAGGTGGCTGAGGCGGCTGATGTAACTGCCACCGGCAGGGTACCAGCTGGTAACGCAGTCAACCCGGCAAGCCGCGATGACTGTCAGAATAACAGTGAAAGAATGTTGCGATGGCTATGCCGTCACTAAAAGACAGAAGTGGGAAGGAAAAGGGTCTTGTAGTTCACTGGGAAGAGAGGTGGCGTGAGGTATGCCACCTACCTTCAATAGTGGACTGGGGAAGCATGGCTTCCTGTGGTGGCGACGTCGTCGGCGGCAGAGGAAACATGGTTCCTATGCTGGCGACATCATCGGGGGCAAGACAAGGTGACCCTGAGTTTATTACTATCTAACCCAAAGCCGGAGGTGGCAATAACTCTGTTCTACTCGACGCCCATGAAAAAAAAACAGTGATTGCTGCCTATAGCGGCAGCGGCACTCAGGGAGGGATGAAGGATTTAGCCTCTTTTCTCTGAAAGAGAATGTATATTGAACCTTATCCATAAATTCTAGAGGATGTAAGTCCTCATCTGAATTAATAAGGAACGATAGGGTGAGGCTAAACATGGGGAATTACTTTACTAACGTATATATGAGCAAGGCTAACCTAGCTCTGGTAGGAACCACGGACAAGGTTATTACTGCCGGGGCTCCCGCCGCATATGAAAAGTAAAGTTACATAATAGGAAGAGGAATAATAATATATCTGTATGCATAATCTTCACTTGTATAATTTACCTAACTAGCTAATATTATAGCTAAATACCAGGAAATGTCACCCTACTGACTAAATAAAATGTAATAATAATCGGTGACAGCCGTCATAAAAAGTCCGCCTTCAGTTCATGTCAACGCTCAACCAAACATAATTAGATTATTGAAATTTAACTGTGAGAAGGGAGCATAAAATTATACACCGGCAAGAACTAATACTCAACTTTCCAGAGGAAGAAGATGCTGGAGATTTCATGATTAATATTCCAATAACTTACAACAAAACACTAGGAAAACGTTGGGAGAACACCTAGCTTATTATCCTACAAGTAAAGGAATGGCGGCTGCTAGTAGTACCGATAGGAGGTCCACCGGATACCTAGAGCAGCACCCCCTTTCTTTCGACACTCTTCCCCCTTACATCAAAGAGTTAAATCTACTCTGGGTGAAGATTGCTATGTGTCTATCTAAAAAATACGTCCCCTGATACCTTGCAAT
>NC_090740.1:107391381-107393881 GCF_036898095.1 Palaemon carinicauda | reverse complement strand
TGTGAATACCTTATAGTTATAGTTATAAGAGAAGGGTGTGAAGCTGAATGATTTCCTCGGAAAAATGGCTAGTGACCACCGACTGATAAGTACAAGTGCAAGTGTAGTAGAAATTCCAAAAATTATCAAACGATGGTGGTGAATTGTGTTGGAAAATTTTGCTACAAAGAAAAATCAAGGGATGAAGAAATATCTATTCCTACCCCTATCCCACCCGCAACCAGAGGGAAGTTATTGATGAGGCTATTCTGTATTCTAGTTGCAAAGGTCATAACAAGAAATGAATGAAATTATTTTATATTATAGTGAGTACATTTTTACATGCAATATTTTTTTTTTTTGTATTTCTTTGCGGAAAATGTTTATTTGTATGGGTGGTTTTATGTATATATTTTATGTTGCATTGCTGTCTAGTACATATCATGCCCTATTCCGGGTCAGATTGTCCTCCTGGAATGAGGAACTTGTGGGATGAAGGGGAAGAATGTCATAATTCTTGTATGCAAAATATATGTTTTATACAGTGAGATTAATTACCTTCTTTAGAGTACTATGACTATCACAAATTGTGTGCACAATCACCTAACTCAGTTATAAGTGACGTGTACTAAGTCTCAAAGGTCATGTGTTGAAAGCGTATTAGTGAAAATATATTCCATCACAATGGAAAATTCCACAAAATCTAACAATTCAGCATATTAACAGAGAGACATTGCATTTTACTTATCGAGGGTTAAGCAGTACCACTCGAGCGGACATTAGAGCAAGTCGGTACTTGTCTGAGAGTATCGGCTTTATATACTTGATTCACAAACCTTTTTGCAATAAACTGGAAAAAACCATGTTCCGATGTCTCATTATCCTTTGACACACACACACACACACACATATATATATATATATATATATACACCCATCTAGTATCATTGTGCATATAAAACACAATACGAAAAAGGAATTAGTGTCAATGGAAATTTATCATGATTTTTCAAGCTTATTTCTTTTTTTCTCCCCGCTTTTGGGTTAGAGAAGGAAAGTGTTGCATTAAAATGTTTTTCATAGGAATTGCAATACTGTATTTGGCAGATACTCAATAAAGAAGCACTCTAATTCTGGTACAAAGGCTATTAATATTTTAATTTTTCGGCCGCCAATTTCAATACTCAGCGCCACTTGAGCCTTATTGTTAATTGCCATGTAATTAAACTCCACATATGCAGAATAGATTTTTATTTCTCTCTCTCTCTCTCTCTCTCTCTCTCTCTCTCTCTCTCTCTCAGAGACTCTCTCTCTCTCTCTCTTCTATAATTCATCCACAAATATTGAGTCGTCATCATTTCATTTATTAATCTTGCACTGGATGAAGAGGATATTATTGTATACAGATTTTGTCAAAAATTTACTAAGGCGAAAATAGTGTAAACAAATACGCTTACAGCGATTTATTGGACTGGAAATCGCATAATTGTTTGTTGCCCTTTTAACCCTGGATAGGTATCGTTATTTTACCACCTTAATTAGGTATCGATGGGTCGACCTTGACTAGAGGTCCAGAAAAAAACTCATAAAAAAAATAATTTACAAAGCAATTCACAACCTATTACTATAAAAAAATACATCAAAGAATATTTTATTCTTAAAAAAAAGGAAATGAAAGCTAAGTCAAAATTAAATGTTTATTACAAATAGATTAATGAAATAAGTAAACAAAAAAATGACTTTACAAAAAAATTCACCTAAAATCTAAATATGGAAATAAACTAAAACTATTCTAAGCACTAATTCCACGATAATTGTGAACTATTTTCTGAGATCCAAGGGGGGTGGGGGGAACCAAAAGGGAACGTTTCCTGAAATGAGAAAAAAAGTGTGTTTTTTGGCTAAAAAAATCTATCCTCTCTTCAACATTTTTAGGGGTAGGTAAATGACATAGTGGCTGAGATTTTTATAGGATATTGTATCATTATTGTACAACAAAAATGTGTAAAAGAATGTGCACTTAGATTATATCTAATGTTTTATAAAGGGGCTTTTTTTTCTTTCTTTTTTTCCCAAGTTATGTCATGAAATTTTTCAAGACAAATCATTATATCCATTGCTGAGCATGGTATTTATGCATGAAAATATCAGAAATGTTATAAAAAAGAGGAATACATAGAGCTATGCCAGCTGAAATGGAGAAAGATATATCAATATCAGCGAGTCATTTACTTATATAATTGTTATAGGATTTGCAGAAAAATATTATGGTAGCTAGAATGAAGCTTATATTTTCTTTTGAAATTGAAAAACAAAATAATGATCATAATTAAGTTATCGTAAAGGTACAAACTTACAAAAACGGGAAAAATTATAAGCTCTTATAAAAACGTAAGGTGTAGAAGATATTCACAAACACTTTAAAACAATCCTTTTTTACACACGCCTAAACACTACTGCACATTCGATAATTATATAAAAACTTGATATTACACAACTTACCTCAATTAGGTATTGATGG
>NC_090740.1:107376381-107386381 GCF_036898095.1 Palaemon carinicauda | reverse complement strand
ATTAACTAAATGTACAGCCTCTGCTATAAGAAACTCAAAATCAAGAGAATTCAATACAGTATTTCGAACTGAACCATATATAAGCCTTTTAACTAATTTAACACAACTTTCCACAAGTGATCCAAGTTGGTTACAACCTTTGTAGTATTGCTCAAATTCTATAGCCCTCATTCCATGTTCCTGTAAATATTGCACAGTATCTGGGTCCCTTAAAAAATCAGAAATTAAATTAGTACCTGCAACAATTTGAGATCCCATATCTGAAAAGCACAATTGTGGAGTACCATACTCCCATATATGTAACTGAAGTGCTCTCAAGAATGTGGGTACAGTCATGTCAAAGCATAACTTTAAATTTATAGCTCGAGACCACAAACACGTTATACAAAGCAACCAATTTTTTGTTTTAACCCCTTGGTACTTAATATAATACGGGCCAAGATAGTCCAGGAAAATAGACCTAAGGGAATATTGGGAGGTTCCAACCTAAAATCTCTGTATGGACTTTGATTCAATTTGACTGCATGTCTGTGAAATCGTCTGCAGTTTATACATTCTTTCAAAATCTTCTTTACAGTTGAAAAGAAATGTGAAACCCAAAACGTTTTCCGAAATTCGGTCAACAATAAGTAGATGCCAGCATGGTTTGTCATTTTATGCATTTCCAAGATTAATTTCTTGGTCAGAGCGCTATCCTTTGACAAAAGGATAGGCGAGAACATAAATTTTTCTCTGTCCTTCCAGCGTGCAGTCTTACTTCTAACACGCAATATACCATTGTGATCTGGATAAATATTAAGTTGGCTGATTATATTAGGGATCTCTCTAACTGCATTAGAAGACCGTGCAAAATATTTAAAAACTTCCGGAAAGTGAATCTGCTGGTCTCTGTAGATTACAAAGTTATAAGCTTCTGACAAAGTTTCTTCATCAGTAAGACAATTAAAATGTGAATATTTACTTGGGTCCCTCATCTTTACTGCAATTTTCAGGTTATTAATAAACCTTATCACATATCTATGGACTGAAACTATACTCTTTAAGCCTGAAAAGGAATCCATAGAAACCAAATGGTTTATATCCTCTAGAACCACAGACTCTGTAGCAACATGAACATTACTACTTTCAAGAGAAGAGCTTATACCTTCTTCTCTGAGCAATGTATTAGGAATGGTGACTTCCATCATATCACTTGCGAAAACATCAATATCTGCATCAGCAACAGTACCACTGAAAAAATTAGAGTTCATTAATTGCTTATAGGAGAGAGGTCGGGTGATTGCATCAGCTGGGTTTTTAGATCCTGCACAGAATTTAAACTTTATAGGAAATTCTTCACACACTCTGCAGATACTATCTAATCTATTTTTCACAAAGATGCTCAAATTACGCAATTTATCAAACTTTGTAACATGTGCTGATAACCAATGTAAGCAAACTAGACTATCTGTGTATAGATCCATCCCTACTATGTTAATAGGCTTAACACAATTAGAACCACTTAACTCTCTTCTAATATCATGTAGTACTTCAGTCCCTAAAGAAACTGCCTGAAATTCAAGAGAAGGTATGGATTTAGATTCTAATTGTTTGTTAACAAATCTGTTCTTAGCCATGACAAAGTTGTTTTTTTAGTTCACAAATTATATAAGAACACAACACAGCCGTAAATGCTTCTAGAACTGTCTGTATATGCAATCAAATTATACATATCATCTCTCCTACCAACAAATCTATTAACTGAAATCGTTGGAGAAGAATTTAGCTGCTTAGCAATATTATTCCATTCTCTTAGCAGATCCTCAGATAGCCTATTGTCCCAACCAATTTCTTTATTGCACTGCAAAGGATGCATGAATATTCTAGCTCTATTTAGTAAAGGTCCACAAAAATTAAAGATATCAAAATTTGATGCAATTGAACTCAAAATCTGCCTTTTAGATGAAGCATTCTTATCCAAAACTAATTTCTGGGTGGACAAAGAATCAGTCTCTGTATTCCAAAGCAATCCAAAAAGCTTGGTCACAGGGGTCGACTTCTCACCAGTTTCTCCGTCAATGGAACTCTGCAAAGATTTACAATTTCTCATAAACTGTTGTACTTGAAATCCATAAGGCTCAAAAATCTGCTTCAAATTATCGAAGGCCCATTTCAATTTGACAGGGTCATTGAATGAAATCGCGCAATTATCCATATAACATAAATCATAAATATTTCTCTTCAAATTCCTAATTTGTAGCGAATCATTCTTTATATCAATCATGAGAATATAATATAAAGCTAAAAGCAGTAAAGCAGGACTAGGTCTAAGACCAAAAGGAAGCCGAACATGTTTGTACACTATCAATGAAAAATCATTCTTGGCAACATTTCGGTACCAATAAAACAAAAGCTTTTGTTGATCAGATTCAGGCAACACAATTTGCAAGAAGGCTTTTTTCAAGTCAAAGCACAGGACATTGCTATCAAATCTCAATTGCAGTATAGAAGTAGATACTTTCTTATTAAGGCAAGGGCCCGCTAACATTGCCTGATTGTGGTTGACTGTTAAAGGCTTTGAGGGATCCTTTTCACAAATATTAGACAGAAAAACATTTCTACATTTGCTACTCTCCTTTTCGAACCTGAAGACGGGCATGTGTGGCAAAAAGGAAAAACTAGGGTGCTCCTCCAGGAATTGAGATAAATTATCTACCCTCTCTATTATACCTAGACGCTCTTGTTCTCTGAAAACATCGTCTATCATTCCAAGAGACTTACCATCTTTGTGATATCTCTTAAAATTAGACTTTAGAACCAACTTTGAAAGAGTTTGATTTTTACCAAGAAGATGAGACACTTTCTTGTTCCATAAGATAGGAAGCACTAGTCTCCCATCATCACTGCGTGTAACAGAATTCAAAACATAATTTATCAAATGCACATCATTTTCGACACAAGATTCATTATACAAAGTTTTATCATAATTCAATATCTGAGAACACTGTTCAGAGAGAACAGCATCTGTAGCCTTTTTTAGTTCAGATTGAACAAGATTACCTTTATCATCTAGTACAACATAATTTACTTCAGCAGAAATACATTCAGTATTAGGGGAATGACCTTTCTCCGGCTCAATAATAGTCACTGAATCAGCCTCAGAATGACTAAGTAATACGCTTGGATTCCTTGTAGAATTACTGCTGTGAGGAATACTTTGCAAATTTCTCAGGTATTCATTAACATTTCCAGAAAGCATAATACCAAGGGAAGTTTCCAAATATGCAGAGGGAACACCAGAGCCAAACAATTTCGTTATTTCTGGTAAACAATGAATAGAATGAGTTCCAAGTATGAACTTAATATCAGAGATCATATCCTCCTCGTTCGCCAAAAATTTATCTGCAAATTTATATCCCTTTTCCATAAATCTTTCAACAATTCGACTCAAACCTGGAAGAATTAGCTTTGTATTGATTTCTGGAAGGCAGATTGCTTCCACACAAAAACTGTTCACATTATTATTTAAATTAACACGAACAACATTAGTCAACAATTTTCTTTGAGAATTAATACCTCTTACAGTGACACTGAAATTTGACTCCAATACTTCCAAATTATTTCGCTTTGCAAATTCCGCATCAATAAAATTAAGCTGAGAACCACTGTCTTTAAGACAACGCATTTGCTCATTATTAGACAAAACAACCGAGAAAGTGGGTAAAATGGAAGCCCCAGTATGTGAAAGGACCTTATTGCAATCTATGCTTATCATACCATTTGTTGCTCCAAGGGAAGAGCCCTTTTCTTTATTGACGTTATCAGTAGCCACTTTAACATTATTATCACACAAAAAACTGAAATGCCAATCGTTACATTTGTTACATTTTCTAAAGAACCTGTATCTACATGCACTTTTTTTATGAGGATTAGCACATTTAGTGCAAGCATTCAACTTAAGCAGCCTTTCGACCTTTGCCTTTGGAGACGCATAAACCTTACACTTGTTAACTGGATGATTAGCATTTTCGGAACCATTTTCGTCCCTACACAAAATACAACCCTTTAATTTCACTGCACTGGAAGAGTCAACCTGTACGTTACTAGCGAAACTTAATGTTGATCTAACATCTGACTGAACTTTACGATTAACTTTCTTCTCCTGATATCTTTTCTGAACCCCAAGGTAACGCTCTGTGGCCTCAAAAATATTATCCTCAATATCCTTAAGCAAAGGTTTGTTTTTATTTGTAATTTGACTTAATTGTAATTTAAGACCATCATTCATAGCATCCCAAAAGAAATATTGCAAGACATCATCAATGGTTATTGCAAGTGCAGCAAATGAGTTTTAAATGCTTCTCATCTTACCAATAAAGGCATATGGGTCAGAGTCATAAGTTAACTTTAATCCTGAAAGGGCAAGCATAGTTTCAAATTTCTGACCTAACTCGGAACCAAAAGCTTTTTGTAACAAGGCTTTGGCTTCCTCATAATTCTGTTCAGTAGAAGATAAAGATTTCACAAGAGCTAATGGCTGTTTACCTAGTTGATTTTGGAGATAAATAAATTTAAGATAAGAGTATACTTTCATTGTCTCCATAGTCTTCTCAAAATCCTTAAAAAAAATTTCTATGCTTTCCCCCTCAGAATGATTATATACAGGAAGAGGCAAACATGGGTATTTAATATTAGGAGAAGGGTTACTAGGCAAGGGAATTTCTGCCGTGACTTTCTCGAGCATAGCTAATGATGATAAAATATTATCCGCATAAATAGCACAACAATCTAGTTCATCTTTAATGTCAGATTCATCCTTTTTTTCACTGAAAAGCATATCCACTATCTGAGAGTCCAAACTATCTAACTTTGTTTTTAAATTTTGAAGGGATAATACAAAACTAATCCTTTCTTGCTCAGTGAGAGTACCATATTTACGACTTACACTGTCACACTTTTTGGTCACCTGTGTTCGACAATGACCACGTGAAATCTTAAGAGCCTTCAACTTCTCCATATTGCATGTACATTCAGCTAAAACTTAAAAAGTAGAAATGTGCAATATATAATGGAATAAACCCGTTAGCAAGTTCAGAAATTAAGCAAAGCGTTATCGAAGGAAATATAACCTATGCAAATTCGCAAATATTCACAAAAAATATGACCAACACAGCAAAATAATAGACAAGTAAAACATTCACGAAGCAAAAAATGTGTGACCGCGATCGAAAGATTGAACCCGACGAGGAAGAACACCATGAAGCAAAAGACCTTTAACCTGCCCCAAGTTGGGCGCCATTTTCAAAATACTGGAGGTTTAAAAAAATTATCAATGGCAATAAATTATAATCGAGAGCGAATTCAAATATTTATTTTACATAAACAGAACTATCACTGAAATATGTATTAAGGAAAATGGCTCAGGATCGTAGATGGTCTAATTGCTTCTTGGTATTTAAGCGAGGTATCCGTCCTTATGAAGACCGATGATGCGACCTCACTAATAACCCCCAATACCAGAGAAGTCCTCAGGATCTATAAATATGTCATAAATACACTCTATTAATAGAGAGCAAATATACGAAAATATATCAACAAAACTATACAACTGCCAGTTAATATAATAAATGCATGAAGCAAATATGAACTCGAGCGAGCAGAATAAAACAAGACACTTCACAAATATAAGTAGTTAAACCGGCAATAAATTCTAAATTTTAAATGAAAACAATATGGTTGGTCCTTTGGATGATATTTTAGGGTTCAGATTAAGGAGACAATTCATTCAAAGTGAATGAGTAACTCGAGTGAAATTTACAAGGCACAAGCATCAATGTGGTTTGCAACTTACCTCCACTCTAAGTAAGCCTCTCTAGGTCAATTGCAGCTGTCGTTGTTAATTAAAAAATAGATGCCCTTCCATGGTATAGTAGCCTCAAGAAGTAATCCAAGTGCTCGCACTTCCAAGCAGGATCATCCTCGACCAACGGTCACACTAGTCACTTAATGCTCCATATTAAAATTTACGCTGGATTGGTGAAAAATATTAGTGAAGAGTTAACACACCCTTCTCAGCTGCTGAGTGAAAATGCACTGCCGTCTTCAAACGCTGGGACTAGAAGTAAACTTTTGAGGTGAATTAAAGGTTTTCGTTCAGTCTCAAAACTCAAGTATTAAATTATCACTTTAAAAGGAGGAATTTTATGGTTGCAAACTATTGATGCTTTCACAAACTTAAAACATAACATACTGAAACTGAACGTGTCTCCAAAGCAAGAACATAAACTAACCATTATAAAAAATTTAAACTTTTCCCAAAAACAAAAAAGAAACTTAGAATTTTGAAACAAGCAAAGTAGAAAATCAAGGACCATAAAGGGTGGATACTACACTCAAAAGTTAAAAGTTAAAAAGAACAAAGTGAAAAAAAGTTTCACTTTTTTCAACAATTGATAGAATAAGGAACAGACAGAAAGCCCATGGCAAAGTTATACAACTTTATGAAGAACAAGGAAATAAGCTAAATAAAGAAGAAACAAAAGGGGAATTAATCAAGTACTGGAAAACTATATATTGTAAGCATGAAAATAAAATACTCAGTTTGGAATGAAGAAAAACAGATAGAATATGAAAATGAAATAACGCATCAGGAGGACACCACAAGAATTGATGAATATAATATCCCGGACGTACTTAGGGAACACTATGACCTTGTAATGGTAACCAAAGGGAAAATAAAACCAATGAAAAATCCAAAAATCTCAACAGAAAAAGTAAGGAATTGCCTGGGAAAATTAAAGGCAAAAAAAGCGACAGGACCAGATGGCCTAAACCCCGAGCTATATAAGGCACTAGGAAAAAGCAAAATATGTCTTGAAACCTTACAGAAATTCTATCAAAATGAGTTGGACGAAAAAGAAAAACCAAATATGTGGAAGAAGTCAAGAACAAAGATGGTTGAAAAGAACGCCAATGGCAAAAGACCTAAGACCCATAGCTCTATTAAATATTTCTTATAAAATATTCATGATGATGGTGAAAGAGGAAATAGAAGACCACATAAGAATGAATGAAGAAGACAATGAATGACAAGCAGGATTTACAGGTGGAGGCAGGATTGAGGACAATATCTTTATATTACAGTATTGTGTGGAAGAGAGCTATAGTAACAAGAAAAACCTAATAGTAACTGCGATAGACTTTAGTAAAGCATTTGACTCTGTAAAAAGGGAGGTATTAATAGAAGTTTTAAAAGAATATAAAATTAACACCAAAATCATAAGTGCAATTGCAAATATTTATCAAGGAGATACTACGGGCATTGACTTAGGAGAAGGTATAGAACAAGAAATGGAGGTAACGAGTGGAATTATACAAGGTTGCACAGGATCAACTTCACTTTTTAAACTGATTACGTATATTGTTATGAAGAAAATAGAAGAGGAAGGAAACGGTTTCAGATATCAATTAATAAAGATAGAATCATTATTTTTTGCAGATGATGCCTTAATAATTGCACAGGATATACATAATGCAAAGCGTAACATCCAGATATTAGTAGAAACTAGTAAAAAATTTGGGTTAGAAATTAATAAAGAAAAGAGTAACATTATGATTTACAATATGAAAGAAAAGCCAGATAATATAAAGGGAATCAAAGTAGTAGAAAGTTTGACATACTTAGGAATAAAGCTAGACAATAGTAGGAATATACTTAAAACTCAGAAAAGGGTAATGATAGAAAAGGCACAAAAATTAGCTAATGTAACATATTCGGTTATAGAGAAAAGTTGCAATAAAGTAATGATAGGAAAAACGTTCTGGAAAAGTATTGCTTCACCATCTATTTTGTATGGAACAAGTGTTATAAATCTAACAGAAACTGAAATAGAGAAACTACAAAGAATAGAGAATGGGGTATACAGGAAGATTTTAGGTGCCACAAAAAGCACACTTAATACTACTCTAAGAGGGGAGATAGGTGCATCTTCTATGAAAGCAAGGGTGATGGATGGGAAGCTGCAGTACTTAAATCGTACCCTGAATGGAAAGAAGGAAATACTGAAAATAATTATCCAGGATATTCAAGAAAAAGAAGGAAGATGGTGGAAACAACCTGCAAAGTATTTGGAAGAATTAAGTTTAGGCATAAGACAAATAAGAAGAATGAACAAGGCAGAAATAAAAACGGAAACCAGAAAGTGGGATACTGAAAAGTAGAAAGAAGAAATAGAAAGTAAAGTGAGCTTAGAAATATATAGAACATGGAAGAAAGAAATTAAAGAAGAGTTAATTTATGACAATACATTTGCTTCAGTGATATTTTTTAGAGCAAGAACTAATACGTTAAAACTAAATTTTGTAAATAGACACAATGGAGGGAATGTAAACTGTAATTTTTGTGAAAATGAGGAGGAAGATTTGATACCTTTTTTGTTATTTTGCCAGGAATATAGAAAAGAAAGGAATGAAGTAATTGAGCTACAACAACTATACGACGAAGACCTAAAGAAATTAGTAGGATTATCTTTATTTAGTGAAACAAATATAGAAAATAAAAGAGAAGTTTTGAATCTAATGTGGAAGAAGAGACAAAACAGTACAAGAAGATAAACGTTAGAGGCGCCGTTGTAAAGCCTATGCCTCACCCCAGAACCTGAACCTGAACCTGGAGGAGATAGAATCAGATGAAAAGGAATAAATAGAAACTGAAGATGAAAATGTAAAACAGGGGAAGGAAACTCCCAACACTACCACAGCAGCAACCCCCAATGTAGAACATACAAAGGGGAATAACCCCAGAAAAGCGAAAAAAAAAAAAAAGGAAGAGTGAAGTATCCCACGAGGATCTGAATATTTACCTCTATATGTCGAAGAAACATCACCTCTGCCCCCAAAAAATTGAAAATAGAAAAAGTGCAATAACTCTCTTGGGAAATAATCAAGCAAAAGTCACGTGCAAACACAAAGATCTCATGAAAAGAGACATAGTCAACCTTCTAACTGACAACAGAGGCAATAATATAAAAAGTGATGAAATTAAAGATAGTTGAAGTTGGAAATATAACCAAATATGAGAAGAAATCACCTGTTAAACAAACACACTAAACACTATCAGCAAAAGGAAAAATTAGTCAATATGGATTATAACCACCAACCAATGATAGATATACCAATCATCCAACACCACGTTCAAGCATGGACAACAAGGAAAAATGCTCTCTCATACATATATATGAAAATAAACTTAGATATTATACTATTTAACTCCACAAACACTTTAAACGAGGAGCAAATAAACATTTTCACATTCAATGTATTCAGAAAGAATACAGAAAACGAAAGAAATGCAGGTGTTGCCATAGCAATCGAAACATCTATAAAACACAAACAAATAGACCCTTACAACTCCAATGTGGTAACAGTACAGATGAAAACCACTAGAGGCCCAGTAAACATTAACACAATATATGAACCACACAGAAGACCATTCCTTCCAAACACAGATTTATCTCAGCTCATACACAGCAACATCACCACTCATACAATAGGAGATTTGAATGCAAGACACCCTTTCATATGTCACCGAGACACTTATACAATAGGTAATACTTTAAATCAACACATAAACAACAACCTTCTACCACATATAACTCCAATGTTTAACAAAATGGCTAACAAACTGGTTAAACAATACGCTAGCAGACCTGACATCATACTTAAAAACAACAAAGCACACCTAAACTATATAATGATAGAGATTCTGATTTCAGCATCTGATCACATACCACTCATAATCAACCTTTCAACTAAACCAAAAAAAAACGAAACATTAAAAAAACTAACTGGGAAATCTTTAAAGAAACAGTTACTAGGAAAATAGCCACACAGGAACAAGAAATAGATCTGAACAACAATGGAACCACAACAGAAAACAAAATAAACTCCACAATTAACAACTGGATTTCTGATATCTAAGAAACATTAGAAACAGTCTCTCCAATAAGGAGAATTTCATACT
>NC_090740.1:107332636-107337636 GCF_036898095.1 Palaemon carinicauda | reverse complement strand
TACTTACACCCTTATTTATTGTAAACATATATTTGGATAAGGCAGCCCTTCACTCTATGCTTCTTCTCTCTCTGTCAGCTAGTGCCGCCAGGTACTAACCCAGCCTGCAGCATGTCGGCTGTGTCGGTGCCGTCAGGTACTTACTCGGTCGCCGACTTGCCGGCCAGACTGTGCCGCCATATGCTAGCCCTGCCGGCTGAACTACAGTGTATGAATATACAGTAGCCAGTATATATGCAGTATAGTATATACTGCAGACAGAAAACTAAAGTATATATTATACAGTAGTTATTTTCCAACATACCTTGTGTATCCTTGCACAGTCGTTTGCTAAGACCAATCCTATATTGAAAGAATACAATTCCTTCAATACTCTGATTAGAAATCAGGTAATAACTTACCTTGCAATATTGAATAGTTTTAGAGGAGTCAGTGGTAGTACACTTTCCTATCCCTAGAGGTTAGAACCCTTCTCTTTTGAGTTTTTCTCTGTTCAGGAAACTCTTTAGTCTTAATATTCGGGGGGGGGGGGGGGTGTCACAGCATTTGGCTGGGAGGGATGCAGAAGTATGTGTCTTTCCTAATTTCTAGTCCAGCCGGTGACATACCTGCCGGACTGTGCCACTAGGTGCTGGCCCTGCCGGCAACCGGCCAGCTGAACTACAGTATATGAATATACAGTAGCCAGTATATTTGCAGTATGGCATATACTGAGGAGAGAAAATTATAGTATATATTATACAGTAGTTATTTTCCAACATACCTTGTGTATCCTTGTACAGTCTTTTTCTGAGACTACTCCTAATTTGAAAGAATAGAATTCTTTCAATACTTTAATTAGAAATCATTTAATACTTACCCCAAAATATTAAATAATTTAATAAGGGTCAGTGGCAGTGTACAGTTTTTCTATCCCTAGAGGTTAGAACCCTTCTCTTTTGAGTTTGCCCTGGTAAAGGAAACTCTATATCCTTATTATTGGCGGGGGGGGGGAGGTCATAGCAATTGGCTGGAAAGGATACACAAGTATGTGTCTTTCCTAATTTCTTTCTAGCTTACTATCCTAAGCTATAATGGTTAAGATATTAGTATTTTGCATATCTGTTTATCATGTGAGATAAACAATTGCATACACATTTAATTTTTCTTTCTTTACAGGAGGAACCCCAGATGAAATGCGATGCAATCTTCTGCAACCATAGGCGTACGAACCTCTACGGTCACAAAGCGTGAACGTCTCATGACCCCTGTACCATTATTACCGAAACCCTGCAATATTGGGACCCCCAAGTATGCAATATCTGCCAGACCTTGGAGACCGAAGGTTTCGACGACCCCCAAGTCAACGGAGTCGAGGGATGCGGCACGTGAAAAGCTGCGCAAGTGGGTAAGTGAGTTCCAGAAGAACTCTCCGGGACCATACCTACCTAACGATAGGATGCGTAGCTTGCTGATCGTGAAAGCGGATAGTGAAAGTGTTGTGTCCCAAGCACGACCAGGACCTCTCTGCGTCCAGATTACCATCAAGACGGATGTCAGTGAGGCGTTGCAAAATATGGACATCCACCAGGAGGAAAGGATGTCGGAAGTGTCTACGGACACTGATAAGGATCTGTTAAAAGATGATCCTGAGGAGGAGTTTACTCTACCTCCGGAAGAAGATGATGAAGTCGAGTCGGAGTTCCTTCCGTCTGTGCCGGCACTGGAGCCGTTACCCTCGACATCTTCAGCTTTTACTCCTCCATTGGACAACATGAGCCAGGCACTGGCCCATCTTACGTCTTTAATGGAGAACATTCGCAAGCAAGGCAAAGCAAGGGAAGCGAAATTCGAGAGAGAGAGCTCTGTGAAGCTCCACTTACCGCCTCCCGAGGGTCATACAAGCGACCCAGAGTCCAAGACCTCCCTACTTTCTCCAAAACCAATCCCGGGAGGTACACGAAGTTCATGCCGATTACGAACGGCAAACTCTACTTCTCGGAGAAGATGGGAGCCGCCCCCTTAGATGACATCCAGTTTTGGCTAAGCTTTAACGCTTATCCTGATTGCTTCATTCGACTGAAGCATGAACCAATGCCAAAAGACGAGACGGAACCGTAGGAGGTCATGGTTTTCAACCACGATAAGGCACAGGCTCACTTGTCGAGTAGCCTGAGAAAGGCGGGCTATTCGATTTCAAAAGTTTCTGCCTTGAGCAAGAAACACCCTACCTTTCTTGCTCCGGCTTCAATAGCGTTCCCCTTAACGTTGAAGGCATTTAAATCTGTTGCCAAGGCAGTGGAGCAGGCCAACCATGCCCTGCACTAGAGGAGTGCAGGCCTCTGTCGTTAGCCTTGCCCATGCAAGAGAAGGAATTGAAGGAAGTCCACATAACCTTCTCAGTAGGGAAACTGGATGCAGACATCGCTAGATGACAGGTTAGCGGGAAACTGCCTAGAATTTCTGACTTTTTTTTATTGCGCAAGGAACAAGAGATGAAGGAGAGATTTGCGGCATCTTTATCCCTACAAAACTGCATAGAGATATGTGCAGGCCAAAGAAGTACCTCAGACATGCTCATGGTTCTGGCCAAAATTCATATGGCCACCCTAGTAAAGGACCTGTATGCTTTCATGAAGGCTAGGAGAGCCTGTAGGGTGTTCGTTTTCACTGCTGCAACAGAGAAACATGAACCCAGGAAGCTGATTTCTTCTAACATCTGGGATAAAGATCTCTACCCGAGACGAAGTAGTCAAAGAGGTAGTTGAGAAAGCCATCACGGAGAATAGGAAGCTTCTCCAGAAGTGGGGCATCTCTTCAAAGAGGAAGTCTTCCCAGGATGCGGGTCCCCAACCTATAAGGAAGACAAAGTAGTCTAGACTTCCCCCTCGGCCTGCTCAACAACATCCCACAATAACTATGACCGCGGTGCCCCGAGTGGTGGCCCAAAAACAGACCACCTTCCAAGTGGTGCCTCAACAGCTGGTTGCCCAGTCACCGGCATTCAACCCCGGGTTTGAGAGGCAGACCACTACCTTTCGGTTGAAAGGTAAAGGATCCAGACGGGGCTCCTCTAGACATCCCTCAACAGGTAGGGGAGTATGCGGTCAAGGAGGTAAACCCTCCGGTAAATCGAAGCAGGGAGATGCTTTCGGTAGGAGGGAGGCTCCAACAATTTCAGGATCGTTGGACCTTCGATCCTTGGGCCCACGGCCTAATCTAGATCGGACTAGGATGGATATGGAACAAATATCCATCATCATTTCCTTAATTCTTCTAACACTCCATCGCCGCATTAGAAGAATATACCCTAGAGCTATTGAGCATACAGGCTATAAGGAAAGCAAAGTCCATCAAATTCCAGGGAAGGGTGTTTTGTGTTCCCAAGAAGGACTCAGACAAATTCAGAGTCATTCTGGACTTGTCGCCATTCAACAAGTTCATAGAAAAACGCAAGTTCAGGATGTTAATCCTTCAACAAATAAGGACCCTGTTACAAAAAGGGGCGTTCACAGTCTCGATAGACCTGACAGATGCCTATTGGTACCTTTTAGTCAGTGGCCCTCTCTCCTCCTACCTAGGATTCAAGTTACAGAAGAGAAAGTATGTTCTCAGAGCCATACCCTTCGGACTAAATATAGCCCCAAGTATCTTCATGAAACTTGCAGATGCAGTCGTGCAACAACTACACCTAGAAGGTGTTCAGGTAGCAGCGTACCTGGACGACTGGCTGGTGTGGGCAGCATCCGAAACGGCTTGTCTGCATGCATCCAAAGAGGTGTTCCAGTTCCCGGAACATCCGGGATGTAAGATCAACTTCAAGAAGTCTCGACACTCTCCAGCTCAAGGGTTTCAATGGCTGGAAATCCATTGGAACATGAGGTCACACCGTCACTCCATTCCCTCAGGGAAGAGGAGGGAGATCGCAGGTTCTGTCAAGAGACTACTGAAACCCAACAGGAAAGAGTACTGGGCTCTCTCCAGTTCGCAGCAGCAACAGACCCAGACCCAGTGCTAGGAGCAGAGCTGAAAGATGCATCAGGAGTCTGGAGAAGATTCGCATCAAACGCTCGAAGAGACCTAAAATATCAGATACCGGCCTTACTACGATCACTTCTCAACCCATGGTTGAAGGCTAAGAGCCTAATGTGGACCGTGCCCTTGCAACCACCTCTGCTGCCGATGACCATCAAAATTGATGCATCGACGGAAGAATGCGGAGTTCACTCCCATCAAAGGAAAGTCCAAGGGACTTGATCATCTCTGTTCAAGGCCTTTCTCATCAACATTTTGGAAGCCATGGCAGTCCTCTTGTCGTTGAGAAAACTCTCCCCTCGCAGATCAGTCCACATTAGGCTGATCTTGGACAGCAAAGTGATAGTGAAATGTCTGAACCGAGAAGGCTCGAGATCATCCCATATCAACCATGTGATATTAGCCATCCTTTGTCTAGAGAGATGGCACCTATCAGCAGTTCACTTACAAAGGTTCCGCAATGTGACAGCGGACGCTTTATCCAGGCTCAAGCCGATAGAGTCAGAATGGTCCCCAGACGCAGACCCATTCTCCTCCATCTTGGAACAAGTCCCCGAACTGCAGATCGACCTCTTCGCGACGAGCGACATCAACAAACTACCTCGATATGTAGCCCCATACGAGGACCCTCTAGAGGAGACAACAGACACCATGTCCCTAGGTTTGAACAAATAGAACCGGATTTTCTTCCATCCAATCTCCGGCTGAAGGTCCTCAACAAGCTGATATCCTTCCAGGGAATGGTAGCTCTAGTGGCTCCCAAGTGGCCCAAGAGCAACTAGTTCCCTCTAGTGATGGAACTGAGGCTGAGGCCGATCCTTTTACCGAAGGGTTCAGAAGTCGACTGGCTTCGCTTCCTCACAGAGAACCCAAAACCTTCATATCATGATTTTCTTGCCTTAGCGGTTAAGAAAAGATTTGAGATCTCAAAAGGCAGTATAGACTTCATAGAAGAATACAAGTCCAAGTCAACTAGAAGAAAATAT
>NC_090740.1:107320136-107325136 GCF_036898095.1 Palaemon carinicauda | reverse complement strand
GGTTGTAAGGTTACTAGTTATATATATGTAAAATTTTAGTGCTGTATTATTTTCTATAGTGTTAAAATTGTTTTTCTCATTCATTGTCGAAATTAAATATTTTTAGAAGTTAGTTTCTAGTGAAACATGTGATCGTTATTATTTTCTAAGTGTCATTTTGTCTTAGTCTAAGCTCTAGTTCATATACAAATTTTGAGTAATTTATTTTTAGTATTGCTGTTGAATTATCAATTTAATACAATATATATATATATATATATATATATATATATATATAAATATATATATATATATATATATATATATATATATATATATATATATATATATTTGTAAAAGGCGTATTACTTAGATCATCAATAATTATTTCCGGGACTTGCTTGTATCCTTGACTAAGAACCCAAATAAGCGCGGGATTCTAAAATAGTTCCTGTTAAAAGTAAAGTATTCACCTAGATTTTTTTTATTGTAAGGTAAACAGACCTTTAGATATTCAGAATCCATATATATATCAAAATCTGGTAGTTACGTATTATTCATACAGCTCGAAGGATTTCTTACGTTTATCAAATTTGTGCAATATAACGCAGGCGAGTTTGGATCTCAAGACTTTACATAAATCTCTAATCGTAATATATATATATATATATATATATATATATATATATATATATATATATATATATATATATATATATATATATATGTATAAAAGAATTCGGAACCTAACTGCTAACCGCAGTTCAGGATTTACCTGGTTGGACACCAGTCTCTTACCAGGGAAGTTGGGGAAAACTTGCAGGTAAGAGACTGATGTCTCACCAGGTAAATCCTGAACTGCAGTTAGCAGTTAGGTTCCGACTTCTTTTATGGTTTTTGGTGGCATGGTTGGAAGCGACCTGGCCTTTCATTAGAAGGGGCTAGGGTTCGATCCCAAGTATGAGGTAGAAATTTATTTTGATTTGAGGACGATACTGTGTTGATATTCATCCATATTGACTCATTAGGGGTAATTTGAATGAATTACTATCAATTGTGCCACCTGGTGGGACTGGAAGTCAGGTAAAACTCGCTGGTAAGAGACTGATGTCTCACCAGGTAAATCCTGAACTGCAGTTAGCTGTTAGTTACCGATTTCTTTTATGGCTTCTGGTGACATGGTTGGAATCGACCTGGCCTTTTATTAGAAAGGTCTATGGTTCAATCCCAAGTATGAGGTAGAAATTTATTTCTATTTGAGCACGATATTGTGTTGATATTTATCCATAGGGGTAATTTGAATGGATTACTATCTATTGTGTCACCTGGTGGGCCGGGAAGTCGGGGATAACTCGCTGAAAAGAGACTGATA
The DNA here is from genome assembly GCF_036898095.1 of Palaemon carinicauda. NCBI lineage: Eukaryota > Metazoa > Arthropoda > Malacostraca > Decapoda > Palaemonidae > Palaemon > Palaemon carinicauda. The sequence goes on along the minus strand of NC_090740.1, from coordinate 107,323,785 downwards.
TCTCGCCAGATAAATCCTGAACTGCAGTTAGCCGTTAGGTTCCGACTTCTTTTATTGTCTCTGGTAGCATGGCTGGAAGCGACCTGGCCTTTCATTAGAAGGGGCTAGGGTTCGATCCTAGGTATGAGGTAAAAATTTATATATACTGTATATATATATATATATATATATATATATATATATATATATATATATATATATATATATATATATATATATATATATATATATATATATATATACAGATTTCCACTTATCAAAGAGCCAGTTTCTACATGAGCAGTTTGAAACCGTGAGGCAAATTCCCTTATATCAAAGAGCATATCTTCACACAAGCTGATTGAAACTGTGCGTCCCCTTCTCGCGTAACATGAACCTGTCTTCACACGAGCGGTCGGAAGCTATGCAGCAGATTCCCGCATATCAAAGCGTATGTCTTTACTCGAGTGGTTTGTGACCGTGCGACTGATTCCCGCATATCAAAGAGCCAGTCTTCAGGCAAGCAGTTTGAAACCTTGCTCACGATTCTTGCATATCAAAGAGCCTGTCTTACGCGAAGGGTTTGAAACCATGAGTCAAATTCCCTCTTATCAAATATCAGAGAGCATGTCTTCACACGAGCGGATAGAAACCACGCGGCAGATTACGCGAGCAGTTTGAAACTGTGAGTTAAATTCCTTCATATGAAAAAGCATGTCTTCACATGAGCGGATTGAAATCCCACAGCAGATTCCCACAAAACACAGAGACTGTGTTCACACGAGAGGTTCGAAAACTTAAGGCCGATTCCAGCATATCAAAAAGCATGTCTTCACCAAAATCGTTTGAAACCATGCGGCAGATTCCTGCATATCAAAGAGCCTGTTTTCACAAGAGTAGTTTAAAACGTTGGGCAGATTCCAGTATATCATAAAGCATGTCTTCAAACCAGTGGTTTGAAATCGTGCGTCAGTTTACCGAATATCAAAAAGCCTGTCTTAATGCAAGCTGTTTCAAACCGAATGGCATATTCCAGCATATCAAAGAGCCTGGATTCACACGAGCTATATGAAATCGTGCGGCATATTCCCACATATCAAATAGCCTGTCTTCACACGAACAGTTTGAAACTCTTTGTCAGATTCCTGCCTATCAATTTACATGTCTTCACACGAGTGGTTTGAAAACGTCCGCCAGAATTCATGTTATCAAAGAGCATGTCTAGCCACAAGGAAATTGGAACCGTGCACCATATTCCAGCATTTAAAGACCCTTGTGTTCACACGAGCAGTTTGAAACCATGCAACAGATTCCTGCATATGAAAGAGTCTGTCTTCACACAAGTGGTTTGAAACTTTGATGCAGATTCCCGCATATCAACGAGCCTGTCTCCACATAAGCGCTTTGATACTGTGGAGCCGATTCCCACATATCAAGGAGCCTATCTTCACCTGACAGGTTTGAAACTGAGCGTCAGAATCCGGCATATCAATGAGCAAGTCTCCTCACGAGTGGATTGGAACCTCATTGGCAGATTCCCTCATATCAAAGAGCATGTCTTTCACGAGCGGTTTAAACCGTACGATAGATTCCCGCTTATCAATGAGCATGTCTTTGAGATGGAGGACGTGAAGAAGAAATAACAAATGAACAAGGTGCTAAAAAGAGAAAACTAAGTAAATGGTGGTCTCACATACTAATAATAATAATAATAATAATAATAATAATAATATTCATTATTATTATTATTATTATTATTATTATTATTATTATTATTATTATTATTATTATTATTTCATCAACAATCATCTTTACCTCATTTTAACGTGACGCTATCATCGAAAACAGGAAAAAAACTGACCGATCTCTCTCTCTCTCTCTCTCTCTCTCTCTCTCTCTCTCTCTCTCTCTCTCTCTCTCTCTCTCTCTCTCTCTCTCTCTCTCTCTCTATTGTATAATTATGATATTAGTACCTTGATCTATAATGACTTCAAATCAGGTCTATTGATTCTGTATTTTAATTTTCAAGGAAAATGTATGCAGCATAAAGTCTTTTTCTTTGTCACATAAGTGTTTAATAACGAAAGCTCGATACGGAACCTCCTGCTTATTCAGTGAAATGTTTAATTAAAAATTATTTGTCAGAACATTTGAAATGAGTCAAAAAACGCCCTTGAGGCAGCAGTTACTTAGTGAAACTACCCCAAGGGAAAACTTCTTTCGAAGTCTCGTGGATTGCATACACTCTATATGTTTATAATCGGGGTCATTATTTACATACTACATTCAAAAGGGCTGTTGGGAAATGCACCTGACTGGTATTGCACCCCCTCCCACACACACACACACACACACACACTCACACACACACACACACACATATATATATATATATATATATATATATATATATATATATATATATATATATATATATATATATATATACAGTATATATATATATATATATATATATATATATATATATATATATATATATATATATATATATATACGTATATATATATATATATATATATATATATATATATATATATGTATATATATACATATATATATATATATATATATATATATATATATATGTGTGTGTGTGTATATATATATATGTATATATGTGTGCTTCTATGTGAGTATGTGTGCAGGGGGGGTGCTTTATGAGTGCACATATGTGTAGAAATCACAATGGCTAATGTTTGATAATAGAGCTAAAAAAACAATTCATTTGTTTAGAGTAAAAGATAGCAGTTAATGAAATAGTATGTTTTCCATTTTAAGGCAGTTTATAGATTTCATACCCCCTTCGAAATCTATATATGAGGGTAATGTTTTTATATAGTTGTACATTGAAGAACTGTGTTAATTAATCATTGCTCTGAATATATCAACAATGATTGTACAGTATCCGACGTTCACAAGAATTGGGCGGTCGTAGACCAGTACAGAAGTAGTGTCGATTTCTTTTGAATTGCCTATAACCAAGATTACATTATAATTTTGTCTTAGTATTTTTGTGGTAATTCTGTACTATTCTCTTTCTCAAATCTGACTTATCTTGAATCATCAAATGATAAAAGTTTAAGGATCCCCTTTTCCTGATTAATTATATCACTGCTTATTTATTTTTATTCCTAGTTCAATGATATCAACAATAAAATAAAACTACTAACACAAATGTAGTCTTTACGCTCTCCACATGTGGCTATAGTAAAAATAGATACGTATATATATGCTGTATTGCAGCAAATGGGTATAAAGCAGGGCCACCCGTATTACAATGGTTTGCTGTGAGCGATCAGACAAAAGTTTCGCACCATCACTAATCCGCAGTTGGCCAGCGTCATGATGAAAATCACTAAACTACAGACATGAATAAGAACGTGTTTGGGGCTTTAGTTCTACAGTAGATCAGAAACAACGGATTTTGTTGTTGTGGTAGTATATACAGTATACTGCTTACATATGTAAGTGTTCATACAATTTAATATATATATATATATATATATATATATATATATATATATATATATATATATATATATATATATATATATATATGTGTGTGTGTGTGTGTGTGTGTGTGTGTGTGTGTGTGTGTGTAAGGCATTACTGTTAAATGCGTGAGGCCAGTGTGTAATTTTTCTCAGCC
>NC_090740.1:107300136-107302636 GCF_036898095.1 Palaemon carinicauda | reverse complement strand
AGAGCCCTACAACCGGAAAAAAAATGCTGTACCAATTTCACATTTATGTTTGCAGTATAGTTCTGTAACTCAACATAGTTTCCATGATTTAACGATGATTTTTTTTTATTATCGCCAAGAAAATTAAGTTCTTGTTCAATAAAGAAACATTAGTAAAATGCGGTTTTCAATGATGATAGACCCTCTTTATCTAAAAGCTGGCCAATTTGTCCTAAATCCAGTGTTTTCAGTGACATCTGGCTTTCATATTTGGAAGCTGATCGTTCCTTTATTACTTAAAACATTAAGCAAAATATTCTATTTCTTCTTTTACCCAAACACTTCCACTAGATATAGTTGACAGCAAGCATGGGAAACAAAAAAGTCTTCTCGTTACAGCACAAACCACTATTTCTTGCACCAAGCATTTAAAATTGTTCTAATATATATATATATATATATATTTATATATATATATATATATATATATATATATATATATATATATATATATATATATATATATATATATGTATATATATATATATATATATATATATATATATATATATATATATGTATATATATATATATATATATGTATATATATATATATATATATATATATATATATATATATATATATATATATATATATATATATATATATATGTTACAGTAAGAACACGTACCTAGGGATTACGCGTAATCCCTGAATATTTCAGTGAATACACGTATTCCCCGTTTCACTCAGGGATTTCACGTAATCACTGAATTTTCCAGTGATTACACGAAATCCCTGAAAAATGTTCCCAGTAATTACGCGTAATCCCTGATGCTCATTTCATCATCAATGCCAACGTTGCGACGAGCATATTAGCAAGTAACTAGGTAAAAAATGAAATTAACATTAAAAAATGCAAACATACAGAATTTTATTGGTGAAACACACACACACAACGTAAACTGTTCCACGACCTAAAACAAAGCCTTTAAAAGTTCTGAAGAATGGCAGAAACCATTGACATGTTACTTGTTACAACAATTGAGGCTGCTATGACATCGTGAGTTACACAGAAGCCCAGCTTTAAGGCATTTACATTGCCCTGTACTACACATTTGGGCGCCAGTACAGTTGCATCTTGTGAAGCCTTGTCCATCTGAAGCGGATTGAGAAATCACTGCCGAGCGCAGTGAAACTGTTTTTTCAGTGTTCATGTCGTCAGTGTTTAGAAGGCGCTGAGGACACAGATCGAATTGATTTCTGGAATACAGACCACTGAGAATACCTGCTTTTACGGCTATCCTGTATTGGTCTGTGTCTTCTCGTCGGTCAATTATGACACCAAGGATATTTCTAGGATCGCCTCTCCCACGATCAACAAGTGGAACTGGCACAGATACATTGTCTCCTTGTTCGCCAGCTCGCTGATCTACGCGACTTCTTTTCACCATCCTTTCTGCTTGAGAAGTTTGTGCATGGGCTGCTTCACGACGACGCCTTTTAATTTCTTTGATGTGTTCTGCAACTCTGTGGTTTTTAACAGAGGAAACAGGACTGTCAGATGGAGAGGGTGAGAGAGACGTTGGCTGATTTGTCACATTGTCACCAGTGTATTGTATTGTAGTGCTGCCATGTTCGACTGGGAGCAGAACATCCTCTGGCAAATCATGTGTTGGTGTTTCATCACTTGTAGCTTGGATCTGGTTTTGCAACACCATCAGTTTGGGAGAGAGGTGTCATTGTCAGAGTCTAGCCTGATTGGTGTGACAGCAAGAAGATCCTCCTCAGTTTCCATCCGACCAATCACTTCCATCGGCAAAGACGAAGTAGTAAGTCCTACACGAGCCTCACAGCCAAACATTGCAGAATATGGAGAGCACTTTATCCCGGAATGGATAGCACTGTTTTTTTGGAACTGAACAAACTTGATGCCCGTAGGCCAGTCTTGCGAGTCATTGTCAGCCATCCATGCCACCAGCATATCTTTAATATCACTGTTTGCGCGCTCAACCGACCCCTGACTTTTGGGGATGGCGAGGCTTACCAAGCACCAGTGTTAGTTTTGGCCAAACTCACTTTCAGCTCTGTAATGACTTGTGAATTGAACTCAGATCCGTTATCGCTTTGGAGAATAACGGGGGCACCAAAGAGAAGAAAAATGTCCAGTAGATGAAAAGCGACCTCTGCAGCTCTTTTAGACGTCAGGGTTCGAAGGATGCAAAACTTCGTCAGGTGATCCTGGTACACCATGATCCATTTCTTGTTGGATCCACTGGGCATGCTTTGCATGTCAAATAGATCCACCTGACCCCTTGACGAGAATTCCTTGGTGACTATTGGACGAACGACAACCCCCTCCGTCATCGGCCGTTTTCGTTTCTTTTGGCATTCTTAACAGAGTAACTTGAACAGCTCAACGGCCTTAGTTGGAATGTTTGCATATTTCTTTTGTAATTCTTTCAACCTCCAGTCTCTTCCGCCATGGCCTGTTGAGATGTGGGCGCTCTTGACAACGCC
>NC_090740.1:107257636-107282636 GCF_036898095.1 Palaemon carinicauda | reverse complement strand
TATATGAACATGAATGAATAGTACATATCTTATTAAGAAAACAAATCATAGAGGGTTGTGATTGCAAAGTTACAATCTATACAAAAAAAAAAGGAAATTTTGTATTTAAAAATACTTAATTCTTCTTAATCCTACATTCCATTTGTTTGGAAAGTTGTTTATCCTTAGTTTTTCCTTCTTATTAATTGAAGAGATTTTCATTATCTTGCGTAATATTATTAGTTAGTCTTGTATTCTTCATGTAGTTTGTTTTTATTGCTTCCTTATGCTCTAAATAAGCATTAATTATAACAATTATATCTAGATGTTTGGGTGTTTTTGTTCTTCTATTGTAATTGCTTGGTAAATATATGCATTTCCTTCATTATTTAAATAAATGTTTAGTAAAATGATTTTCTTTTAACCTAACTATACTAAGCATCAAGCAAACAGCAACGAAGGTAGCTGATTACGTAAACCCTGTAAGTAGTAACTGCCTAGTTTGGTTATCTTACAGCTTCGACCCCGTTCCCAAAATACCTTGGAGCAGCAGTAGCTCGGAAGGAGAGGGACAGTGAAGACGTGACAACTACTTAGCACAGCGCGACTTTGAGATCGTTATTACGATCATACTAATCTTTCATGCAGTGCAATATAAAGGAACTATGAAGAGCTAAAATGTATCTGTGACCTGGCCCATGTACCGAGGGTTGGGAGGAGAATAATGCTGCCTATTATCCACCTTAGGCCACCACCATTATCCACAAACAACAACTTGCCGACCGATATCATCTAGTTGCTAATACGACTAATCAGCTTAATTTGGATCTAGAAAGGATAGCTGAAACTTTTAAGGTTCGTTACAAATTTCGTTTGGTGCTTGTCATTTGTGATTTCATTTTCATTAATTATTGTTGAATAATAATGTCCTAAAAGAATTTCCCAATGGAATTTATCAGAGAATCATATTCGATTGGTACCCATGTATGTAATTATTTTTACCAAGTAAGCCTATTATATAACCGTGTTTTGGGCGTTCATTTAAAGGCAACATTAATATTTCTGGAGCTAGCATAGTACTTTTACTTATATTTACCAAGTGGTAATTTATATTTTTCAAACCATAATATTCTATTTATGGTCTGCCGGGTTAACCCAGTAACTACTTGTTCATCCCAGATAGTTTTGCTTAGCCTCTCAATCTCGTGTTTCGTTGCCTCATTGTTTTTACGTATGTTTGAAGGGACATGCCCAAATATTTGCATTGCTCTTGAGCATTTAGAGGTCTACTTTTATATATATATATATATATATATATATATATATATATATATATATATATATATATATATATGTATATATATGTATATATATATATATATATATATATATATATATATATATATATATATATATATATATATATATATATATATATATATATATAATTTTTGGGCTCAAGCCATGTCGTCCTGATGGAAGTTCCTTAAAGGCAGCTTCCTAGGGTATATTACAACTACGGCGATATTCCCAGAGAATTTACCTTAAGGTACCCAGAATTCTAACTCCTGGAGCGAGTATCCCTAAAAAGACCTTAGGGATATCGTAAATATTAGCGGACGTATTCTTGACACGCCACATAGCAATCTATACCCCGAATAGAGTTAACACTTCGTAGGGGTCAAATGGCAAGAAAACGAAAACGATAAGAAAGGGGGGAGCCGTTCGTAAGGCATCTCTCCTCCCTGTTTCGCAAGCGTGCCCTGCGCCGCTCGCGGCGCCATCTGTATTCCTTTTTGCGTAGCTATACAACTAGGTGTTTTTCCCTGTGTTTCTACCAAAATCTTGGATTTACTCTCGTATTATGCTTTCTCCAACTTCTTCTGCTTCGGATAAGTTGAGTAATATTTCTTTTATGTATAAATGTAGGCTCTTGTTTGAAATTAAAGTAATTAAAAGAGTTATCTTTGATACAAGAGCTGTTGCCTGCTGGAGGCGTCATGGACGCTGTCGCTCGCTAGAATAGGATTTATTTGTTAGCAAGAGCGACGTTCCCAGCCCCCTGCGCTTTAATAATTAGCTGCTTAGCTTAATTAGGAATTCTGTTATGATGCGATAGTAGTGCGCCTGGCGAAAGATTTGCCTAGGCTGACCAACACTAGTCTTCGTAGCCTAGTTGTTGGCCCTTGTACTTCCTGCATGATAATTAGTCTTCCAAGTGTGATTTTATATTGCTTAAAACGTTAGGCAACGTTATACATATAAGCCATTTTTCGAGTATTTTTCAAGATAGTATTGGAGTGGGTTTCGGTGATTTAGGTAATCGATTCTCTTAGTGCCTAGGCTAGGTTGTCTTAGGTCATTATATATTATCTGTTTCCCCGTTTGCTCCCTTCTCTTCGGGGAAGGGGCAAACCCTTTCCCTCTGTTTAAGCCTTAGGCTTAACTCTAGTGGTTTGTTTGAATTAATTTTCAAATATAACTATGCTGGAGTAGTACTGTACCTTCCTGCTCCAACTGAATTGGTTCAGAGGGGGACAGTACAGCAGTGTATTAGTCTGAGTCCGTGTTGGTCTAGCGTGGGGCAGAGTCTCCCTCGCTGCCTGACACGGGCATAGGAGGTTTATCCTCCTTGGATCACCTTGTAGGGTTCCTGTAGTTGATCCCTTCGCTCGGTGACCCCTCAGACTTGTCCTCTTTGCCGTTCAGGGTTCGGGATATGTTCCCTTTCCGGAATAGCAATTCCTTCCTTGCCTTGGTTTTAGGGAGGCAGCCAGTAGTGCCGGCCTCCCTCCCTGGATTTCTCTGGCTGAGATGAGCTTTCTTAGTTGGGAATGATCCTGAACCAAGGCAAGGTTGGACAGGACCCTCTGTCCTTCCCTTCTATTTTTCCGTTTCCTTTGTGTCAGTCGTCTCACATCCGTACCTAGCCTAGGTTAGGATGGGGAACTGACGTGGTCCCCTGTCGGCCGGCAGAGTGTGCCGACCGGCAGAGACCCTATCTTTTGAGTGCTGCCCGGTCCTTTCTTGGTCCCTCAACCGCTGCCGTCTGTAGATTCAGTAAGCAGTGGTTAGGAAGCCTGACTTAGTGTCTCCCCTTCCTCTCGGCACTCTTTCGGGTGCCGGGCGCAGAGGTTCATAGCCTCTTAGCCCGGCACTCATTCTGTTGTCTTCTTATGTGTTGTCCTTGCCGTCTGCCGGCCTAGGGGCCGGCCGTCGGTAGGGGGTGTTCTCTAGTTCTCTTGCTGTCGGTCGGCGGTGGTTATATGCCTTTGCCGGCCGGTCTCTTTGCTCATCTGCCGGCTGCTATGAGTGGCGGCCGGCAGCCGAGCGCTACCTGGTGTGGATGCCAGCCGGCAGGGTTTGCTTACCGCTGCCGGCCTGCCTGCTACATTGCTCGGTTAGCCGGCCACTAAGAGAGATGGCCGGCAACACGGTGCTACCCGGGTGGCTACGGACCGGCAACCACTGCCGGCCGGTTCAGGCATGGGAACTGGAGTTCTCCCCAATAGGGGTGATCTGAAGTTGTATACTTGAGACCTACCTTTGGAAAAAAAGGGGGGGGGGGTACTGACCGGCAAGAGCCGGCCGGCACACCACCCTCATGTACTGTATCAGTTCTTTCTTGGGTGGTGTATTCTACCAAGGGAGACCATGATATAGTAGGTTACAACACTGTTTTTCTAACTTACTTGTGTTGCCTTGTGCAATCACTTGGTGTCGCCTTATAAGGATAAAAAGAGAATTCTTTTCATCTCTAGCCAGAATGGTAAAATCTTACCTTAGGTGTGAGCTATACCTAATTTCCCTTGGGAAATATGATCTCTGGTTATTCTAGTAAAGACTAACTACGTGATTTTATGGCTGGTGGGCTTCTACAGGTGATTGTGTGGGTTTCACAAGTAGGTGTCTTTCCCTTATTCTTTGTGAATGCTCATATATACATGTGAATTGAAATTCACTTGATATTCATGGAAATTTTCTTCTTTTACAGGAGGAGCATCCGAAATGTGATAGTGTTTTCTGCAATGTCCGCAGCAAGAACTTTTGCGGACATGTCTCGTGTAGGAGGCACGCGGCTTGCGCAGCCTCCAATGATGATCATCGCTACTGGGATCCGCAGGTATGTGCAGTGTGTACTAACCTGCTATCAGAGGCTTTTGAATCCCCTAGGTCAGCGGAGTCAAGGGATGCAGCGAGGGAGAAGCTCCGTTTATGGGTAAGGGGTTTCCAGAAGAACACCACTGGGCCTTATCTTCCTAATGAGAAGATGAGGGCATACCTTTTTCCCAAGGCTTCTACTGACGCTGTTGTTCCCCAGCCTCGGCCGGAGATCCCTCTCGTCCAGATCCCAGTGGAGGAGGATGTTGCGGATGCCATGCAGGACATCCAGCTGGATGACAAGATGTCTTACTTGTCCGACCGTGCGGAACAGGACCTCCTCGCAGAGGGTGAGGAGGAGGATCAAGATCCGATTGCCGTGGAGGAAGAGGTTCCCGTACCTTCAGACGTTCCGGTTCAGGCACCTGAACCTATCCCCTCTACTTCGTCCACTCTTCCAGCAGAGCTGGGACAGGCTCTCTCTTCCATCGTTGGTATGATACAACAGATGCAGAGGGAGAATAATCAGAAGGCCGCTGCAATGGAGCTCCAGATACAGAAGATCACAGCATCACGTGGACCTCCAAAGAAGCTCAACGTGAAGGACCTTCCTCTGTGCTCGGATGCCAACCCGTGGAGATATGCCGAGCACATGCCGATGACGGTCGGGAAGATCGTCATGTCGGAGAAACTGGGCTCAGTTCCCCTTGAGGAGGTGGAATTCTGGCCCAGCAGAGGGGCATACCCGGACTGTTATGTCCGTCTGAAGAAGGAGCCGGCCTCGAAGGAGGAGACGGAACCGAAGGAGGTGATCATCCTGGATCACTCCAAGGCTCAAGCTGCCTTAACATCTGCATTGAAGGAGAGGGGGTACTCAAACTCTAAAGTTGCTGCTTTGAGTAAGAAGCACCCCTCCTTCGTATCCTCCCCGGCTAGGGCCTTCCCCTTTATGCAGAAAGGGTTCGCGGCCGTTTTGAAGGCGGTTGAAGCTGGCAAACCATGTCCATCTCTGGAGGAATGCAAGCCACTGTCGTTGGCCTTGCCGTTGGATAACAAGGACTGGAAGGAGGTACACCTCACCTTCTCGGTTGGGAAGTTGGACGCCGATATTGCAGGTCAACAGTTCGGCGAAAACCTTCCCAAGTTGTCGGAATTCCTCCTACGGAGGGAATTGGATACAAAGGAGCGTCTGGCAGCCTCGATGTCTCTCCAGACAAACATGGAGACAATGGCTAGCGACCCCAAGATGCCTGAGATGTTCATGGTAATGGCCAAGATCCATCTGGCCACGGTGACTAAGGACCTCTATTGCTTTGTTAAAGCGAGGAGGGCCTGCAGGGAGTTTGTTTTCGCCTCGGCCATAGTGAGGCATGAACCCAAGGGACTCATCTCATCTAGCATCTGGGGTAAAGATCTCTTTCCCAATGAGGTGGTCAAGGAGGTGGTGGACAAGGCAGCCACTGAGAACCGTAATCTTCTCCTTAAGTGGGGCCTGTCCCTTTAGAGGAAGTCTTCCCCTGATGAGGGCCCTCAGCCGAAAGGAAATGCGAAGAAATCGAGGTTTTCTTCCCGTCCAGCCAAGCCTTTCAGACCACAACGACAGCAGCAGCAGCAGCCAGCTTTGCCTCCGGTACCACAACTGGTAGCCCAGACCCCGACCACCTTCCAATGGGTACCCCAAGCCATGTCATCAGCATCCCCAGCATTCAATCCAGTGTTCGAAGGGCAATCGACCACGTTTCGAGCAAAGCCCAGAGGTGCAGCCAGAGGTTCGGCGAGACGCCCCTCTAGGGGAAGAGGATTCAGAGGTGGTCGCGGCCAGGGAGGCAAGACTGCAGGGCAGTCAAAGTGAAGTGTCGCCGGTAGGTGGGAGACTACAGTATTTCCGGGATCGCTGGACCTTCGATCCCTGGGCCCACAGCCTGCTCAAAAATGGAATGGGTTGGAGTTGGTACAGTACTCCGCCCCTGTGCCCTCAATTTTTCCAACACTCCACCCCCGTTTTGGAGGAGTACATTCAAGAACTGTTGGAGAAAAAGGTGATCCGGAGGGTAAAGTCCATCAAGTTCCAAGGGAGGCTGTTTTGTGTTCCCAAGAAAGACTCGGGGAAACTCAGAGTCATTCTGGACTTGTCAGCACTCAACAAGTTCATATTGAACCACAAGTTCAAGATGTTAACATTACAACACATAAGGGCCTTACTGCCCAAGAGGGCATATACCGTCTCCATCGACTTGTCAGACGCCTATTGGCACGTTCCAATAAGTCGCCGTCTCTCCCCCTACCTAGGATTCAAGCTACAACAAAAACTTTATGCTTTCAGAGCGATGCCTTTCGGGCTAAACATAGCTCCAAGGATCTTTACGAAGCTTGCGAGCGCAGCGCTCAAACAGTTACACCTAAAAGGGTTCCAGGTAGTAGCCTACCTGGACGATTGGTTGGTGTGGGCAGCATCCAGAGCGGAATGCTTGCAGGCTTCCCTACAGGTGATTCAGTTCCTGGAATATCTAGGTTTCATGATCAACAGAAAGAAGTCTCGTCTTTCTCCAGCTCAGAGGTTCCAGTGGTTGGGAATTCACTGGGATCTAGTGTCACACCGTTTTTCCATTCCAATGTCGAAAAGGAAGGAAATAGCGGGGTCTGTCAAGAGACTTCTAGGTTCCGAGAGGATATCAAGACGCGAACAAGAGAGGGTTTTGGGCTCTCTTCAGTTCGCATCAGTAACAGACCCAGTGCTAAGAGCACAGCTAAACGATGCAGCGGGAGTTTGGAGAACCTTTGCATCAAAAGAGCGAAGGGACTTGAAGAGACCGGTCCCACTTCGGCTACGTTCTCTTCTCAGACCGTGGTCTCAAGCCAGTCGTCTAAAGAGGTCAGTACCTCTGACAATCCACACAGACGCCTCAAAGGTAGGGTGGGGAGGTCACTCCCATCGGAAAAAAGTGCAAGGGACCTGGTCCAAGCTATTTGGGACTTTTCACATAAACTTTCTAGAAGCTATGGCAGTGCTTCTTACCCTAAAGAAAGTATCCCCACGTCACTCGATCCATGTAAGGTTGGTACTGGACAGCGAGGTGGTAGTGAAATGTCTGAATCGGCGGGGATCGAGATCTCCACCTCTCAACCAGGTAATGTTAGCCATATTCCGACTGGCGCAGAAGAAGAAGTGGCACCTGTCAGCAGTTCACCTTCAAGGAGTCCGGAATGTGACCGCGGACGCTCTATCCAGGGTTACACCGATCGAGTCGGAATGGTCCCTAGACGCAGGATCATTCTCCTTCATCTCGAGTCAAGTCCCAGAACTGCAGATAGACCTCTTCGCGACGAAGGACAACAAGAAGCTGCCGAGATATGTGTCCCCGTACGAGGACCCCTTGACGGAAGCAGTAGATGCGATGTCCCTCGATTGGAACAGATGGTCCAGGATCTACCTGTTTCCCCCTCACAATCTGATGTTGAGGGTCCTCAACAAACTGAGATCCTTCAAGGGAGTAGCAGCGATAGTGGCCCACAAGTGGCCGAACAGTGTATGGTTCCCTCTAGCTCTGGAACTACGACTAGAGTTTCTACCACTCCTGGACCCAGTTCTGTCCCAGCAAGTCCAGAAGTCGACTGTCTACGCTTCATTACAGAAAACCCGGACCCTGCAGCTCATGATTTTCTCTCCCTAGCGGTGAAGAAACGGTTCGGAATCTCGAAAGATAGCATCGACTTCCTGGAAGAATATAAGTGCAAGTCTACTAGAAGGCAGTACGAATCAGCATGGAAGAAATGGGTAGCCTTTGTCAAAGACAAGAATCCGCACGAGATCTCTACGGAGGTCTGCCTATCCTTCTTCATCCAACTCCACGGACAGGGGCTGGCGGCTAACACGATTTCTACATGTAAGTCAGCTCTGACAAGACCCATTCTATATGCCTTCCAGGTAGACCTCGCTAACGAGATTTTTAACAAGATCCCGAAGGCCTGTGCTAGGCTTAGACCTTCAGCTCCTCCAAAGCCTATTTCATGGTCTTTAGACAAAGTCCTTCATTTTGCCTCATTACTGGATAATGAGGAGTGTGCACTGAAGGACCTGACTCAAAAAGTGATCTTCCTTTTTGCCCTAGCTTCTGGGGCCAGAGTTAGTGAGATTGTAGCCCTCTCGAGAGAGGAGGGCCGGGTTCAGTTCCTGGATGGGGGAGAACTGAACCTGTTTCCGGACCCTACGTTTCTCGCTAAGAACGGGTTGCCCACCAACAGGTGGGGTCCCTGGAGAATCTGCCCTCTGAAAGAAGATGCATCTCTGTCCCGTAGAATGCCTAAAGGTCTATCTTCGTAGAACTTCAGACTTCCATGGGGGCCAACTATTCAGAGGAGAAACATCGGGCTCGAATTTATCTTTAAATCAACTTAGGGCGAAAATTACATATTTTATTCGCAGAGCGGATCCTGACAGTTCACCCGCAGGTCATGATCCGAGGAAAGTTGCTTCATCCTTAAACTTCTTTAACTTTATGGATTTTGAACACCTTCGTTCATACACTGGCTGGAAGTCTTCCAGGGTATTCTTTCGCCACTATGCTAAGCAAGTGGAGCAGCTAAAGAGGTCTGTGGTAGCAGTTGGTTGCGTCGTTAACCCTGCTGTTTAACTCTGCGAGGAACAGTGGATTTAATTGGGACTTTGATTCTTGGGTGAGTGTATAGTTATATGCGTTGCTATAACTAGTAGTGAAGGCTCTGGGAGCCCACAGTGACTGTTCCAGCGTTATGGTGATTGTAGCACAAGTACAGACAGGTGTGCCGAGCGTTTCTGACGCTAATGTCAGTGGATAGTAACATGGACGTTTAACTTTGATACCTTGGTATGTGACAAGTGACCTGATTGTTTTCTTTCAGATAACCATACATCCATGCACTACGGTACTTGTGTAAATTGTTGGTCATCCACCTATCATATGTATATAATTGTGGTAACCATGTCTATTTATTGTTAATCAATAAACTTGTTCTCGGGAACCTTGCGTCTCCTTCACCTATATTGATTTCATTTTAATTATTGAGCATTCAGCCTATGTATATTAATCGGGGATATCTATAATAGCCTGTTCCTTAATGCAAGCCTTGTTGCACTGGTTTATACTTTCCTTAGCATAAAGGGCTCCACCCTTCTCTGAGGACGGTGGCAGCAGCAAGTTCAATCCTACGCAGATATAACCTTTTTGTCTATTTCTACTTCGAACAGGGTGCTGGTCGGGGTTTTTCCCTTGGATGCTGTAGTTCCGTAAGGACTATGCTTTACTTCATATAGAGTGAGACCACTATATTGTATTGGCTTGCGAGTGATTCATACATAGGTATATGTACTCTTCGTTCGTTTCTAGAGTCTAGTAGGACTCCTCCCTGTAGGGGGCAGGAAGCGCTTTCATGGCATATGATTAGTGAAAAGATGTATAACGGTAACATCTTAGGTCTTTCAGTCGAGTTGACTAAGAAACATTCCTGAGGAGTACGGCACGTATTGAGAATCCACAGATACAGTAATGCTCTGGTATACTTCCATCAGGACGACATGGCTTGAGCCCATAAAACGGATTTTGAGCGAAGCGAAAAATCTATTTTTGGGTAAGATGGCCATGTCGTCCTGATGGACCCGCCCTGTCCCTTTTCAAAAAAAAAAAAAAAAAAAAAGAATAGAAAAGGGCTGTAGGACCCCTCCCTACATACAGTATCTGTAGCACCTCGTGTATCGCTAAAAGGAATATAGATGGCGCAGCGAGCGGCGCAGGGCACTTTTGCGAAACGGGGAGGAGAGATGCCTTACGAACGGCTCCCCCCTTTCTTATCGTTTTCGTTTTCTTGCCATTTGACCCCTACGAAGTGTTAACTCTATTCGGGGTATAGATTGCTATGTGGCGTGTCAAGAATACGTCCGCTGATATTTACGATATCCCTAAGGTCTTTTTAGGGATACTCGCTCCAGGAGTTAGAATTCTGGGTACCTTAAGGTAAATTCTCTGGGAATATCGCCGTAGTTGTAATATACCCTAGGAAGCTGCCTTTAAGGAACTTCCATCAGGACGACATGGCCATCTTACCCAAAAATAGATTTTTCGCTTCGCTCAAAATCCGTTTTTTATTTTTGGGCTCAAGCCATGTCGTCCTGATGGAAGTTCCTATAGGGTAGCTTCCTAGGGTATATTACAACTACGGCGATATTCCCAAAGAATTTACCTTAAGGTACCAGAATTCTAACTCCTGGAGCGAATATCCCTCATGAAAGGGATATCGCGACATATCAGAGGACGTATTCTTGACACGCCACATGGCAATCTGCACCCCAAACAGAGATTACGTATCGAGGGGTCAATTGGCAAGAAACAAAATCGGGAAAGAAAAAGGGGGAGCCACTCCCAAGGCTCCCTATTCTCCAGTTTTGTAAGTGTGCCTGTATTCCTTTTTGCGTAGCTTAACAACTCGGTGTTTTTTCCTGTGTTTCTCGCAAATCTTGGATTTATTCGGCTTTTCATGGCTTCTCCAACTTCGTCGGCCTCTGATAAGTTGAGTACCATGTCTTTTATGTATAAATGTAGGCTCTTGGTAAATTTTTAAGTGATTAATAGGTTTAATCTTTGTTACAAGAGCCGTAGCCTACCGGAGGCGTCATGGACGCTGTCGCTCGCTAGGTATGAGTTTTAGTTAGCCAGAGCGACATTCCCGGTTGTTTTGCTTTAATAAATTTTAGCTATTTAGCGTTACATAGGATTTCCTTTCGTGCTTTAGTATTATTTTGGCGAAGTATTCGCCAACTCTGGCCTACGCTAGGCCATGTAGCCTAGTCGTTTGGTCCTAGTACTTCATGCATGATTTTGGTTTTTCCGAGTGTATTAAAATTTTTATTGAAGCTTTAGGCTGTTTTTTATACATTTAAGATAATATTGAATATTTCCAAGATAGTATACGAGTGAGTTTCGGTGATTTAGGTAATCGATTCTCTTGGTGCCTAGGCTAAGTTGCTTATGGAGCCTTAATATACTTTCTCATACTCCCCGGTTGCTTTCTTTTCTTCGGAGAAGGTATGCAATCCCTTTCCCTCTGTTTAAGCCTTGGGCTTATCCCTAAGTGGTTTATCTGAATTAACTTTCGATAAAACTATACTGGGGTGTTACTGTACCTTCTTGTTCCAGTAAGTCTGGTTTCAGAGAGGGACAGAACAACAGAGTTTTTAGTCTGAAGTCTGTGTTTGTCTGGCTTGGGGTAGAGTCTCCCTCGCTGGCCTGACACAGACATAGGAGGCTTAGCCTACTTAGGTCACTACCGAAGGTTTCTGTACGAGATGATTCCTTCTTTTGTGATCTAGCAGACTAGTCCTTGTTGCTGTTCTCGGGGGAGGATAAGATTCTTTCCCTGGGAGTAGCAACACCTTCCTTGCTTTGGTTATTTGGGAGCTGGCAAGTATTGCTGGCCTCCCTCCTTGGATCTCCCTTAGGCTAAGATGAGTTTTCTTGGCTGCGGGTGATCCTTCACTAAAGCAAGGTTGGTAGGACCCTCATTTGTCCCTTCCCCCTCTATCTCCGTAATGGCCTAGCCATTATAGTACTGTACGTCATTCTACATCTGGACCTAGGATAGGTTAGGATGTGGAATTGACTCAGTCCCTTGCCGGCCGGCAGAGCTGCCGGCCGGCAAGGGTCTTCTGCTTTGAGTGCTGCCCGGACCTCCCTTGGTCCCTCATCCATGCCTGCCTGTAGAGCCAGACGGCATTGGTCAGGAAGCCTGAATTAGATTCTCCCCTTCCTTATACGCACTCTTTTGGATTGCCGGGCTTGAAGGTAGTGTACGCTCTTATCCCGGCATCCATTCTGTTTTCTTCTAGTGCTGTACCCGACCCGGCTGCCGGCCTATGAGGCCGGCAGCCGGGCAGTCGTAGTCCTCTGGTTCTTTTGCTGCCGGCCGGCATCGGTTGTTTACTTTGCCGGCCGGCTAATGTCAGCCCTTGTCTGCCGGTCGCTATGAGCAGTGGCCGGCAGCCGGGTACTACCTTGTATAGTTGCCGGCCGGCAGTCAATGCCGGCCGACATTGGCTGTTACCGGCCGGCAGTTACTGCCGGCCGGCACATGCATTTGAACCAGAGTTCTGCCGCCTTATAGCTGTTAAGTAGTATACTTTAAGGCTAGTTATGGTGTTTGCCGGCCGGCACTTAACCTTCTGTACTGTACCAGTATTCTTTAGTATAGCATATACTGTAAGAAGAAAACTATAGTATAGTTTTGGTACAGCATTGTGTGTTCTAACACTTTTGTGTTGTCTTGCACAGCCCTTTGCTGTTGCCTTACAGATAAGAAAGTGAGTTCTTTCTTGTCTATTATCCAGGATTTTAAAATCATTGCTTAGGTGTGAGCTACACCTGTTTCCTCTGGAAACTTTTCATTGGTTATTCTAGAAGAGATTAACCATACGATTTTATTATCTGGAAGGCTGCAGCAATTGGTTGTGAAGGAAACACAAATGTGTGTCTTTCCTTTCTGAATGGTTATGCTAAACTGTGCATATCCAGTGATACGTAGTTCACTTGATACTCATGGAAATTTCTTCTCTTTACAGGAGGACCCTCCGAAGTGCGGAAATGTTTTCTGCAACGTCCGCAGTAAGAACCTCTACGGACATGAGTTTTGTAGGAGGCACGCAGCATGCGCTGTCTCCAAAGGTGATCTCCAGTATTGGGACCCTCAGGTATGTACTGTGTGCACTAAGCTGATTACTGAGGCCTTTGATTCCCCTAGGACAGCGGAATCAAGGGATATAGCAAGGGAGAAGCTTCGTACCTGGGTAAGGGGCTTCCAGAAGAACACCTCTGGACCTTATCTTCCAAGTGAGAAGATGAGGGCGTATCTTTTCCCTAAGGCATCAGCTGATGCAGTGATTCCCCAGCCTCAAGAGGAGATCCCCCAAGTTCAGACCCAGGTGGATGCTGAAGTCGCGGTCGCTTTGCAAGACATCCAGTTGGATGACAGGATGTCTGATGTGGACGAACGTCTGGAGGAAGACCTCCTGGCAGGAGGCCAGGATGAAGCTCAAGCCCCAGACAGTGTAGAGGAAGAGGCCGATGAGGTGTCGGCTACTCCGGTTCAGATCCCGGAGCCTATTCCCTCAACATCGTCCGCTCTCCCAGTAGAGCTGGGACAGGCCCTCACCTCCATTGTTGGAATGATCCAACAAATGCAGAAGGAGAATCAGGAGAAGGCGGCTGCAATGGAACTGCGGATGCAGAGCCTTGCAACATCACATGGGCCCCAGAAAAGGCTCAATGTGAAAGACCTTCCCTTGTGCTCAGATGTTAACCCATGGAGGTATGCTGAGCACATGCCGATGACGTCTGGTAAGATCGTCATCTCGGATAAGTTGGGTTCAGTTTCCCTAGAGGAGGTGGAATTCTGGCCCAGTAAGGCGTCATATCCGGACTGTTACGTCTGGCTGAGGAAGGAACCAGCTTCAAAGGAGGAGACAGAGCCGAAGGAGGTCGTAGTGATGGACCATGCTAAGGCTCAAGCTTTGCTTTCATCCTCGATGAAAGAGAGGGGCTTCTCGAACTCAAAGGTAGCTGCATTGAGCAAGAAGCTCCCTTCCTTTGTGTCCTCTCCTGCTAGAGCCTTCCCCTGTTTACAGAAAGGGTTTGCGGCTGTACTAAAAGCCGTCGAGGCCGGCAAACCTTGCCCCTCCCTGGAGGAGTGTAAACCCTTGTCGCTGGCCCTGCCTATGGACCACAAAGACTGGAAGGACGTCCATCTTACGTTCTCAGTTGGGAAGTTGGAGGCTGATATTGCCGGACGTCAGTTCGGCGAGGACCTCCCTAAGCTGTCTGACTTTCTTTTGCGGAGAGAGCTCGAGACAAAAGAAAGACTGGCTGCCTCAATGTCTCTTCAGACTACTCTTGAGACGATGGCAAGTGACCCCAAGGTCCATGAAATGTTCATGGTAGTGGCCAAGACTCATCTGGCCACAGTGACGAAGGATCTTTATAGCTTCGTCAGGGCGAGGAGAGCTTGTAGGGAGTTCGTGTTCACCTCGGCTTCGGTGAGGCACGAGCCAAGGAAACTAATCTCCTCCAACATTTGGGGCAAAGACCTTTTCCCTACCGAATTGGTCAAAGAAGTTGTTGATAAGGCCGCCTTGGAGAATAGAAACCTTCTCCAGAAGTGGGGCCTGGCTATCAAAAGAAAGTCTTCCCCGGATGAGGGTCCTCAACCAAAGAGGAAGACTATGAGGACTAGGCTACCGTCTCGGCCAGCCAAGCCTCTTAGACAGCAACAGCAACTGCAATTGCCATTGCCTTCAGTGCCCCAGATGGTGGCACAAACCCCGACCACTTTCCAGTGGGTACCCCAGGCTGTGTCGACACAGTCCACGGCATTCACCCCAACGTTCGAAGGGCAGTCTACTTCCTTTCGAGCAAAGCCTAGAGGAGCAGCCAGAGGCTCGTCTAGGTGCCCCTCAAGGGGAAGGGGATTCAGGGGTGGTCGCGGTCAGGGAGGCAAGACCTCAGGACGGCAGTCCAAGTGAGATGACGCCGGTAGGAGGGAGACTTCAGAATTTTCGGGATCGGTGGACCTTCGATCCCTGGGCCCACAGCCTACTCAAGAACGGACTGGGCTGGAGTTGGTACAGCACTCCACCCCTGTGCCCTCGGTTTTTCCAACACTCCACCCCCGTTCTGGAGGAGTACGTTCAAGAACTGTTGGAGAAAAAAGTGATCCGAAGGGTGAAGTCCATCAAATTCCAAGGGAGGCTGTTTGGTGTTCCCAAGAAAGACTCTGAAAAGCTCAGTCATTCTGGACTTGTCGCCACTCAACAAGTTCATAGTGAATTGCAAATTCAAGATGCTAACACTGCAACACATAAGGACCTTACTGCCCCAGAGGGCATTTTCCGTCTCTATAGACTTGTCAGACGCCTATTGGCACGTTCCAATCAACCGTCGACTCTCCCCCTACCTAGGGTTCAGGCTACAACGAAGACTATACGCCTTCAAAGCCATGCCATTCGGGCTAAATATAGCCCCAAGGATTTTCACGAAGCTTGCGAGCGTAGCTCTCAAACAATTACGCCTAAAGGGAATTCAGTTAGTAGCCTACCTGGACGACTGGCTGGTGTGGGCAGCATCCGAGACAGAATGCTTGCAAGCTTCCAGTCAAGTGATCCAGTTCCTAGAGTATCTAGGCTTCAAGATCAACAGAAAAAAAGTCTCGACTTTCTCCATCTCAAAAGTTCCAGTGGCTGGGAATCCACTGGGACCTAATGTCACACCGTTTCTCCATTCCGGTGAAGAAAAGGAAGGAGATAGCGGGTTCTGTCAAGAGACTTCTAGATTCCAAAAGGATATCAAGACGCGAACAGGAGAGGGTACTGGGCTCTCTCCAGTTTGCTTCGGTGACAGACCCAGTGCTAAGAGCACAGCTAAAGGATGCAACCGGAGTTTGGAGAAGTTATGCATCAAACGCGCGAAGAGATCTGAGAAGACCAGTTCCGCTTCGGCTACGTACTCTTCTCAGGCCTTGGTCCCAAGCCAGACATCTAAAGAAGTCGGTTCTTCTTCAGCCACCTCCCCCGTCGGTGACGATTCACTCGGACGCCTCGAAGGAGGGATGGGGAGGTCACTCTCATCGGAAAAAAGTCCAGGGGACTTGGTCCAAGCTATTCAAGACCTTTCACATAAACTTTCTAGAAGCTATGGCAGTGCTCCTTATCTTAAAGAAAGTCTCCCCGTGTCACTCGATCCACATGAGGTTGGTGATGGACAGCGAGGTAGTTGTGAGATGCTTGAATCGACAAGGATCGAGGTCACCACCTCTCAACCAGGTGATGTTGGCCATCTTCCGATTGGCGGAAAAGAAGAAGTGGTACCTGTCGGCAGTTCACCTTCAAGGAGTCCGCAATGTGACAGCGGACGCTCTTTCCAGGTTCACACCGATAGAGTCGGAATGGTCCTTAGACGCAGGATCATTCTCCTTCATTCTGAATCAAGTCCCAGAACTGCAGATAGACCTCTTTGCGACGAAAGACAACAAGAAGTTGCCCCTGTACGTGTCCCCGTACGAGGACCCCTTAGCGGAAGCAGTGGACGCGATGTCCCTCGACTGGAACAGATGGTCCAGGATTTATCTGTTCCCTCCTCACAACCTTCTGTTGAGGGTCCTCAACAAACTGAGATCCTTCAAGGGGGTAGCGGCAATAGTGGCCCACAAGTGGCCGAACAGCGTGTGGTTCCCCCTGGCATTGGAACTAGAGCTGAAGTTTGTACCGCTACCAGATCCAGTTCTGACTCAGCGAGTCCAGAAGTCGACTGTCTGCGCTTCATTACAGAAAACCCAGACCCTGCAGCTCATGATTTTCTCTCCCTAGCGGTGAGTAAGCGTTTCGGGATTTCGAAAGCCAGCATAGACTTCCAAGAGGAATATAAGTGCAAATCTACTAGAAGGCATTATGAGTCATCTTGGAGAAAATGGGTGGCCTTTGTCAAGGCGAAGAATCCGCAGGAGATCTCGACAGACTTCTGCTTATCTTTCTTCATCCACCTCCATGGTCAAGGGTTGGCAGCTAACACGATTTCGGCGTGTAAGTCTGCTTTGACAAAACCCATTCTATATGCATTCCAGGTCGACCTAGGTAACGAGATCTTTAATAAAGTTCCGAAAGCCTGCGCTAGGCTCAGACCTTCAGCACCTTCAAAGCCCATTTCATGGTCTTTAGACAAAGTTCTTCATTTCGCTTCTCTGTTGAGCAATGAGGAGTGTGCGTTAAAGGATTTGACACAAAAAGTTATTTTCCTATTTGCTCTCGCGTCCGGGGCCAGGGTTAGTGAGATTGTAGCCCTCTCGAGAGAGGCAGGTCGTGTTCAGTTCCTGGATGGGGGAGAACTGAACCTGTTTACGGATCCTACGTTTCTCGCCAAGAATGAGTTACCCACCAACAGGTGGGGTCCCTGGAGAATCTGCCCTCTGAAAGAAGATGCATCTCTATGTCCAGTAGAATGCCAAATGTCTATCTTCATAGAACTTCAGACTTCAAGGGTGGTCAACTATTCAGGGGAGAAACATCAGGCTCAAATTTATCTCTGAATTAACTCAGAGCGAAAATCACATATTTTATTCGCAGAGCGGATCCTGACAGTACACCCGCAGGTCACGATCCGAGGAAAGTTGCCTCTTCCTTAAATTTCTTTAATTGTATGGATTTTGAACATCTCCGTTCATACAATGGCTGGAAGTCTTCCAGAGTGTTCTTTCGCCACTATGCAAAGCAAGTAGAGGAACTAAATAGATCTGTGGTAGCAGTGGGTCGCGTCGTTAACCCTACTGTTTAACTCTGCGAGGAACAGTGGTTTTAATTGGGACGATTAATTCCAGGGTGAGTGTGTAGTTACATACTGTACTACAAACTAAGTGAGGGCACTGAGTTGCCCACGTAGACTGTTCCATTTCCAAAGGTGAACCTAGCATAAGTGCAGACATGTGTGCCGAGCGTTTCTAACGCTAATGTGATTGATTTGTAATACAAACTTTTATGACTTTGATACCTCGGTATCTTAAAAGTGGCATTAATGTTTTTTCTCTTTCAGATAAACAATTTCTGTTTACTATCATACTTATGCTTAAAGTTTTGGGTTATCCTCTTCTATATATATATATATATATATATATATATATATATATATATATATATATATATATATATATATATATATATATATATATATATAATTGTTGTTAACTGTCTATTTATTGTCTGTCAATAAACTTGTTCTTGAGAACTTTGCGTCTCCTTCACCTGTGTCAATTTATTGGTATAATTGAGCATTCATTCTATGTACTTTATCTGGGATAATTCTAATAGAATTGTTCCTTTATGCAAGCTATGTTGCATTGGTTTATGCTTTCCCTTAACGGGAGGACTCCGTCCCATAAGGGGACGGTGGCGGTTTTACAAGTTTCCTCCTATGCGGATATAAACCTTTGTCCAATACAAGTATTGTGCGGAGAACTGGTTGATATTTCATATTGACGCAGTGGTTCTTTACAAACTATGCTTTACTTAATATAGGGTGAAACCACTATATTAGCTTGCCTGGTATTCATACATAGGTATATGTACTCTTCGAGACTTTTCCAGAGTTTAGTAGGACTCTTCCCTGTAGGGGCCAGGAAGCTCTAACATGGTTTATAGTTAGTTGAAAAGATGTATAACGGTAACATCTTAGGTCTCTAGGTCTAGTCGACCGGGGAAAAATTACCTCCGGGGAGTACGGCACGTTCTGAGAATCCACAGATACAGTAATGCTCTGGTATACTTCCATCAGGACGACATGGCTTGAGCCCAAAAAACTGATTTAGAGCGAAGCGAAAAATCTATTTTTGGGTGAGATGGCCATGTCGTCCTGATGGACCCGCCCTTCCCTTTCTATGAAAGGGCTGTAGGACCCCTCCTTACATACAGTATCTGTAGCAACTCGTGTACGCTACAAGGAATACAGATGGCGCCAGGACTGGCGCCAGGCACGCTTACGAAACTGGAGAATAGGGAGCCTTGGGAGCGGCTCCCCCTTTTTCTTTCCCGATTTCGTTTCTTGCCAATTGACCCCTCGATACGTAATCTCTGTTTGGGGTGCAGATTGCCATGTGGCGTGTCAAGAATACGTCCTCTGATATGTCGCGATATCCCTTTCATGAGTGATATTTGCTCCAGGAGTTAGAATTCTGGTATCTTAAGGTAAATTCTCTGGGAATATCGCCGTAGTTGTAATATACCCTAGGAAGCTACCCTATAGGAACTTCCATCAGGACGACATGGCCATCTCACCCAAAAATAGATTTTTCGCTTCGCTCAAAATCCGTTTTTTACTTCGAGTCCTTTTCTTAAGTTTTACATGAAATTTTATGAGGTTAATTTGATTAGGAGTCCCTTCTTATATTAGGGTATCCCTCATTTCAGATTCTCTTGATTTATTCTGAAACTGAGTTGGCAGCAGGGCCAGCACCATCCCTCTACCTTGTATGGTTTGGGATTACCCGTTGCAAACCAGGAAACAAGGATATTCACAACAGGTTGATAGAAAATGAGTTGATAAATCAAACTGTAGAATTTATTATTAAATTTTTGTGTTTTTTCTTGCTTTATTATTCCCAGTAATTAATTCAGAATATGGCGCCCAACGTGGGGCACTCAGTGGGTCCTTGCTTCATGGATCTCCATACCCAAGGTCATGGTTTGGGTCATATTTACTATTCATGTTTCATATTTGTTTCGCTGGATAGGCAAATTTCCTTGTGTATTGTATTGGATTTTTATGGCATATTAAGTTGCTCTTGTTAGGTTACTCGTTTGAGTAAATTTGTGATTTGAATATTGTCTAGTAACATTTAATATTGCATATCGCGTTTGAGAAAATTTGAGATTTGAATATTATCTAGTAACATCTAATATTGCACATCGCGTTGTAAACCCATTACTTTGTTTATCCTAAATTGTGGTTATTTTAGTAGTACTTCATATTTTTATACATGATGGGTGACTTGGATTATTTAAAATCTGTCAGAGCTCACCACAGGACGCAAGTGACCAAAAAGTGTAAGAATGTTCAGGATAACTGTGTATCTTTCACCTCATGTGAGGTCAAAGAAAATATTCTCTCTTTGGATAGTTTACGACAGAAACTTGATGACTGTAACACACAGATTCCTGAGCTTATTTGGAAGTCGGATAAGGGTGGTCTTGCTGCTGAACTTGAGAGCTGTGATGAATATGATGAGAAAATTACTAATGCCATTTCATTGCTCAAAAGTGTTTTAAATAAATCTGATGGTAATGGTGTAAGTAACAAGCTCAAGATTCCAGAGTTGCAACCTCCAGTGTATAGTCATGCTAGGGGAGAGAGTATTGAGAAGTTCTTAAGAGATTTTGAGGATATAACTGTTAGAGCGAATTTGAACTCCTACACAAAGCTTTTGTACCTTCAAAGACAGACTCGGAAGGAACCCCATACACCTATTCAGTCTTTGAGTTCAGGGAGTCGAACATATGAGGATGCCAAAAAACTGCTCATGGAAGCATTTGGGTTAGTAATTGTTCAGAAGTATGATAGTATTGAATTGTTGTAAGAGCTAAGACTTTCTTACCAGGATGACCCATATAAGCTTATTGGAGAGATAAAAATGATCAGAGATACCTTCAATAATCTTTCAGTTTCTGTGGATGACTTCTTCAGAGCTTTTATTGGAACTCTCTAAATGAAAGCTTTAGGTCACAATTAATTCAGATAACAGGAATATCTAAACTTTCTTTAAAGGAAATTGATGCTCACCTATTTGAAACTACAGAATGTCGAAAAGAAAAGAAAGTCCAATGAATCTGATGCTGCTATTTCTAGTTTCGCAGCAAATGTTAAGCCCGTGGATGAATCTACTCCCAGCAGATTTCGTGCATGCATTCATTATAGTAAGAGTGTGGAGTCTAATGATTATCCAATTATAAATGCCCAAATTTTGCCTCTCCAAAATTGAAGACAGAAAAGCTTAAAAGTTTGCATGCATGCTGTAAATGTGCAAATTTTCACAGAACCAAAGATTGTAAAAATAGATTTAATACCAGATGCAAACATTGTAGTAAATGGCACTTTTCATTTTTGTGCCCAAGTAAAGATTCTCAGTAATCAGATATTTCAACTGATACCCCAAATACAGTGCCGCATAACCGTATAGCATATGTTTATCTTAATACTTTGCACGTGACTAATGTATCTAGTTCTATCTTGCCCACATTCAGCTCACCCCTTCCTGATGGTTCACTGGTAAGATGCTTAAAGGCTTGTGGATCGCAGGTGACATTTGTTAATAGTGATTTAGCAGATAGGCAACGGTTTGAGGTTATTAATCCAAATTTCAGTTTAGATGTGAAAGGGTTTATTGAGTCTAGAACCTTCAATACCAAAATAGTTAGACTTCAGTTGATGTCTGAGCATGAATGTCACATGGTTGAGGCAGTTTGTATTCCTGAAATTAAAACTAGACTCCACCTTCCAGGTCTTGGGAAGATTATTCATGAGTTTTCTAAAAGAGGCTATTCTCTTGCTGACAAATTCTTGAAAGCTACAGATGATGAAATTGCATATATTAATATATTGCTGAGAACTGACTATGAATATGCAATTCCTGTAGGTACCAAGATTTTTGGTGGCACCGTTCCTTCAGTATTTCTTGAAAGTTCATATGGATTTATGCTTTGTGGCCAAGTTGACACAATCTCAGATAATTTGAAGTATTTACCCTGCATAAGGCCTCGGTTTTTGTCATGTAATGTTGTAAGCAAGCTTGAAGATTCTGATATTGCCCCACTGTTGGAAAATTCTGCTAAGAGTCCTATTTCCCTAGACAGTAATCCTGAAATATGGGTTTTGGATGATATGGGAAAGGTTAATGAGACAGAATTGCAGAAAGCTGTCGATAATATTCTTTTCCAAGAAAGGCACAGAATATTAAACTATGATGACAATAATTACAATGATACTTCAATTGAGTCCTATGATAAGCTAATTGATTTTGTATTGGAGTCAACTACCCGGAATGAGGAGGGAAGGTTAGTCATGCCTCATCTCTGGAAAAGTGAAGTGTCACATCTCCTGGGAAATAACCAACATTTATCCAAATTAATTTGGAATTCTAATTTAAGAAATTATGAAAATAGACAGCATCTATGTATGATGGATGAAGCCTTCAAGGAACAAGAAAACTTGGGGATAATAAAGAGGGTTGACAACTTACCAGAGTTTCTTAAAGAGAATCCTAACTTCAGTTTCCTAACCCATATGCCTGTTTTCAGAATGGGTAAGGAATCAACAAAATGCAGAATTGTTTATTTGTCAAATCTCTCGGTAAAAGATACTCATAAGCCAATGACTGTGTCTCATAACCAAGCAATGTTGACAGGCCCATGCTTAAATAGGAAGGTCTAGACAGCTGTTCTGCAGCTTAGGCTTCATGAAACAGTTCTTTGTTTTGATTTGAAGAAGGCTTTCTTACAGATTGAATTGCCAGAGAGTGATCAAGTTAAACTTCTTTTTTATTGGGTTAGGAATGTTGCTAAGCAGGATTTTTTCTATTGTTCCATATAAACTTGTTAGATTGCCTTTTGGGTTAAAACCAAGTCCAGTAATGTTACTTCTTGGGCTATACAAAGTTTTGATTTTGGATATAACAGATGACGCCCAAGAAATTAGGGATCTCAAGAGATGTATATATGATCTCTGCTACAAGGATAATTGTGCCTATAAACAAATAGTACTTATGCTTTACATTGGGCATTTAATCAGTTGAAGGACATATTTTAGCCATATAACTTTTCATTCCAACAGTTTGTCACAAATGAGATGAAACTCCAAAGTATAATTGATGGACATGCCAAAGAATCTACACTTACTAAAGTTAAACTGTTTGGTCTTATTTGGGACAGGACTGAGGATAGTCTTGCTACCCAAAGTCTGAATCTAGATAAGATGGCTTCTAGTAAAAGGGAAATCTTGAGGTCCATTGTTTCAAATTATGATATTCTTAATTTCATTATGCCACTCTTAAATAGAGTTAGGCTATTTATGCAGAGACTGCGGTATATGAAGGATTTAGAATGGGACACTAGGTTGCCTGAAGAGAAATTACAGGAATGGAGAAATATTGTTACTCAGGTTAGTTATAAACTTGTCGCATTTACTGATAGTTCACGTGTGATATATGCGACAGTTATATACATACTGAATGAGACTACTAAGGAGCTTAGATTCTTGTTGTCAAAGAATAGATTGATCAATAAGCAACTGTCTACAAAATCTATTCCTTGCTTGGAATTCCAAGCCATAGCCTTTGGCACGGAAGTCATTATGGACACCTTCAAAGAACTTGCTGGGCCTATGTTTGTGCAACCCATTAATATTACTGGTTTGGAACTCTACAGAGACAGCTTGGTCTGTCTTAATTGGCTGAATTCCCATGTTAATAAGATTGTTAAATTGAAGAATCTTAATGCTTTTGTAATAAATAGACTACATAATATCTACCAGTTGTGTGAAGTGCATCACATTGCTTTTAATTTCTGTGGAGGGTCTGTAAACCCAGCTGATAGTGCTAGTCATCCTACTTCTTACATAATGCTGATGAAATCTTCATTTCTGACTGGTCCACCAAATCTCTGTAAAGATGTAACAGGAGATTGCTTTAAGGTAGTTATCCTAAACCCTTTGATATCAGGGTCTATGATGAACAGGAATGATGATTCCAGTGAACTTTATGTTGCAACTGAAGTGCATGGTAGAGAAAGGGCTGTTCACCTTTTCCCTATGGATCTGTTTTCGCATTTTCATAAACTTGTACCAGTGCAACATATAGTTCTTAAATTTGTTAATGAATGTAAGATTACATTGAGAGATAGAAATCCAGCTAATTATTCATATTTAATCTGTTTTGAGGAGGACGATCTTTTTGCTAAGGCGATTCTATCTTGATTTCTCAAGATCAGAGAGTCCATTTCCCGGAAGTGTTTGATTACTTTTCTTCTAAGAATCCTGCTAGTAAAGACATGCCAAATATTGTAGCCCAGCTCAACATATTTCTTGACAAAGATAATGTTCTCAGAGTTAAGAGCAAGTGTTCACGCTGGAAAGATATGAACAAGTATGAATTTGTTCCCATTCTCTTTTCGAAATCCAGTTTCCTTACCAAATGTATCATTCTTGATACACACAGGAAAACTTCCCATGCAGGGTTGTATACTTTGCTATCAGAATTAAGGAAACAATTTTATATACCACATTACTTTTCTACAGTAAAGAAAATTCTTAAACAATGCATAAATTATAGGAGGTATAATCTGAAAACCATTAAGTTAAATCAGTCACCATATAGGGATTTCCGGTTAGAACCCCCAAATATTCCATATAGATATAGTTTTATGGATCATTTGGGACCATACTGGATTATTTGGAATGGCAAGAAGGTTAAGGTTTGGTTGCTTTGCATTGCATGCCTTTGGAGCCTTGCAATAAATTTAAAGGTTTGTTTAGATCTTTCAATGTCTACGTTTCTGAGAGCTTTCCAAATGCACATTCATGAGTTTGGCAGGCCTGAGAAGTGTTTTTCTGACAAAGACACTCAAATAGTAAGAGGCACAAATATCATTAAGGAATTTCTCAGTGATCCTAATACTAGAAAATATCTGCAAGAGAATAATATCAAAGTTCTGGAATTTCAACAGTATTACAAAGGTTGTAAACAACTGGGTTCATTATTTGAGAGTTGTGGTAAACTTGTAAAAAGGCTGATTTATGGTGCAATAAAGAATTCAATATTGAGTTTTGGAGATTTTTAATTTTTAATTAGTGAATTTGTGCACCTTGTCAACAGAAGGCCAGTGGCTTTTAAAGAAGCTCTCAGAGACTGCAACCTGAATGAAGATATACCTGCCCCAATTACACCGGAAATATTGCTTAAGGGTTATGAACTTGTATCTTTGAATATAATCCCCTAACTTACAACCTATACTTATGGATGATCCCTCCTGGAATCCCAATTCTACAGAATAAATTAGGGAAAATTATAACAAGCTTCGCAAAGCCCGCTTAAAATTAATAGAATTATATAACTCACAATTTCTTGTTCTACTTATTAGTCAAGCAATAGATGAAAAATCAAGATATATGCCCATAGGCCACAAACCATTGCAAGTAGGAGATATTGTATTGATTAAAGAAGCCATGCAGAAGCCTGCAAATTACCCCATGGGGAAGGTCTTGAAAGTGCAGGTAGATGACTTGCATGAAGTTACAGGGGCAACAGTAATGAAAAGAAACAGATCCCGTGTGGATATGCACGTTGAGAGCCTTATTCCTTTGATGAGCATCAGGGA
>NC_090740.1:107240136-107252636 GCF_036898095.1 Palaemon carinicauda | reverse complement strand
TCTTTTCCACGGAACTATCTCACAAAGCTCTGACACCATCAGATGCAAAGAAATAAATTCTCTTTTAGCCATCTCCAGTTTTTTTCCTCTTATTCTGCGAACATATTAACGGCACTCCTGCGCATGCGTAATCTCACATCTCTCTATGCGCGTCTCATATGCTCATATGCACCTATGCATACGCAAACATTCACACACAAGGACTCACAGGGGTCAAATTCTGCTGACCCAAACTCTCCAACAATCATCAAAATCTTTCTACCCAGCTTTTTTCTTGCATTTTTTAGCGAGCAAAGAACTTATAGCTAAAAACATCAGAAAAAGAAACAACCCAAAAAACATAGCATTCCAAAAATACTGAAACCGAAAAAACAAATTGAGCCCAAAATCTTAAAATTACGCCCTTAACTTATACATGAAACAGTTATTACGGCATAAACAAACCACACAAATAGAAAAAGAAAACAAAACGGAAACTACATGTACATAAAAAGGTGTCTCTTTAGATATTTGACACAAGTCAAAGAGACATATAATTCTGAAGGGCAATTAACTAGCCTCTTATTGGTCTTTAAACCTACACAAAGCCTTTAAAATACTAGGCTTTATCTCATGGATTCACCAAATCACTTAATTACAATCAAATCCACCTTTTACGTTATACTTTGACACCAAAAACATATCCTTTTTTTTTTTAACGCAATCTGACATAAAACATAACTTTTTTCTTATCAGACATTAATTAACTAATGAAGGAAAACCTTATGGCTACTCATTATCACTTTCTAACCCAAAGTTTATTTTGCTAATTCGATTCCCTCAATACTAAAAAATAAGCAAATAATCTAAGAACTCATTTATTGCTTGACTAAGTTATTCTTCAACACACAGGGCACCTGTCAAGCCTTATGCTGATATGGTGTCTAGTTCGCCTTGGTCACATGTTAGCCTATCAAATCTTTTAACGCTACTCCTAAAATTACCATGTCACAAATATCTGGTTTTGCACACATTCTGATCATTTACATTATTCCTAGACATGAACAAACAAAAATCTACTGCAACTTGTTCCCCATTTCTCAAATTTTCCACATTACTTATTTGTACTTGCGTGTCAAAAAGTAACAGACAAATACATAGGAATTCAAATTTTCTTTTTTCTATCATGCTGCCAAATAGTACCTAAAAACAATCAATTTTTTTCACTTGTCACGATTTTTCCAAAACACACAATCTTATAGAGTTAGAAAACAAAGATTTAATTCTGCCCTTCAAGTAAAAAGAAATTACATTACTTGTTAAATTCTTAGATTTCTTTCTAACACACACAAAAACAAAAAAAACTTATTCAAGATGTGCTCTTTAACAGAGACTGTGAAATTGTAATACTTACTCAGGGAATTCATACATCATCTCATTCGCTTCATTCATTTTCATTTATGTCATCTGACTCTAATCGGGTACCCTTCAAATTTAAAATGCATTTGCACTCCCTGTTAAATCATTTGACATTACTTGCTTAAAATAATTGTTTAACAATGCTCGGTGTCATCAATCAGAGTGAACACTGGGAAAGAAATCACTTATGACACACTAACTAAACGAAAACAAATGTAAGAACAATAAATCTCCTATGTGACATTATCAATTACTCAACAACTGTTGACAACTGAACTCACTTCTGTTATTACGTTAACAAACTTATCTTCATCAATTAGGATAATATCAGACTAAAACTGACAAACAATAGCTCAACCTTCTTTTTAAACATTTCATAACGATCTTAGTAGCCTACTGATTGACAATACGGAGTATGATGACGTAAGAACAAATATTGTGACACAAATTTCGCAAATTATAATAATGTACCTAATTTACACTTCTTTCTCCATCATTTTACTAAGTAAAGACTCCAAAAGGACACCATACAGAACTTCATATATTACGTCTTAACATTGAATTTACAAACATTCTACATTTCGATTATGACTGAAACATTTCTTCTCTCGAACTAAACAACTTACCATTGTTAACACAGATTTTTCTCAACATGTGACTTTACTTTTTTTTTTCCAAAAAACGCATTTAACCTGTTTGACAACGAAGGTCTCAACAAACAAATTCAAACTACTATAAACCAAAGTAACTATGCAATGAAAACTTGTAGTTCATATAGCATAAAGAACAATTTCTCATTTATCCACACGGCAACAAAATCAATTTTATTTTCTTTTGTGAAAACAAAAGTTAATCCTTCCTCGAAGTTTTAACACTGAAAATATTTTACTCGACTAGTTACTTTCGTCAATCAAACCCAGTGTTTTTTTTTATTATGTAAAGAAAACGATATGATAACTTTGTTACTCTACACACATTTACAAAATCTTAAAACACATTAGTTAATCATAGAACTACAGATTTTGTACCATGTTACTTAACTTATGTGTGAGTTAATTGCTGTGGGTTGCCTTGGCTCCTACAGTTGCTGTCTGGGACCTCTTCCAATTTTTCGGCTTGTCCTTGGCCTATGTGGGCGCGCCATTTCTATCAATGCGCACGATGCTGCTGCTTCGACGATGAAATCCTATATGGTTAGGGCAATCAGGAGCACCTTAACTGCTTTTGTTGACAGGGTCCATAGTAGAGTCCTTGGTCGCCATTTGGGATGGCGAATTTCGATGCTGTTGCTCCTGCGACGGAAAATTGAACAAAACAGCAATTTTGGGCATACATGAGGGGTATCGTCTTTTCTTCCAACAGCAACATTGTCGTGTCATCCTCTCGAGGACGGGTCTGTTTCCATATGGCTTCTTCCCTTGGATGCCGTCTGTTTCGGCCCGATCGTCTTGACGGAAGGGCGCTAAGGTCTCCTCCCAGCAGGTCCTCCTTGGGATACTGGTTCACAAAGCTCCTCCTGGTTGCTAATATTCTCGACATCATTGTCAGGATTTTTCTTCTTGATCTTTCTAAGGACATCCATTCATCTTTTATCTACTTTAGTTAAGTTCTTCAACTTCTTTTTCTCCCACATTTTTACTTTCCGCTTCTCCCAAAATGTCTCTTTCTTGCTTCTTGTGTTTCATCTCCATAACTCTTCACATCTTAAATCAATTATTTTGGTAGCTGCTGCACTCGATCCTTTGATCATTATCACCTTTGATTTCAATCCTCTTTATCCCACCACAAAGCCACCAAATTTGTCATAAGGGAGTGGGATAATAACCAAAGAAAATACATGGTAGGAGCAGGTGAATTGGATGAGGGTGAACTCATAAGAAGGATTTATTTTCTAAGTAAATTTTCATGATTAAAATGAGCAGGAATCTTTTTCAAAGCGAGTGAAATAGAACTTTAAATCTAGAGGGTGTATAACAGAACACAAATAAGTCTCTCGCTGGCTCTTAAATAATTTCATCAGTCAAATACAATGGAATTTACTTTTAACTGGTACAATAACATAAAACCCGGAAGAGCGGAAGGGGAGACATTTAAACAAAGTGAAACTATTGGACGTCGTATGGCATATAGACGTCTGCCATGGCATGGTAGGCTTACCATGGACGGTGGGCCTATTGAGGGTGGCCCAATCACGAGTAAGACTCGAACTTAACTGCCTTTACTTGCACAGACTGTGCGTTCTTATTTCCCCTACATTGTTGAGGGGCCTTGGGGCTTAGCTCGCCAATTGGTAGCAGGTGACGTAACCGCACCATCCTGGTTCTCACTCTGCGTCCCCTCTCCAAGGTGTACCTGTTGACATGGAAATAGATTTAGTACACGTGTGCTTGGGTCATCAAAAATCAAGCAAAAATGAAAGCGGCTCGAACTGCTTCCCAAAAATCCATGGATCAGGGAGACAAGGTAATAGATTGGCAATATCCGGCCTACTTCCTGCGCATTTACTTTGCTGCTTAGCCTTTGTTTAAAATGATATATTTTTCCATGACACTATGTATGTGTGCTTGTGTGTGTACGTGTGTGTATAATAGTAAGCTAAATTGGTAGCTGGATCTCAATGAGAAAAGGGGTTACTTTTACACTGTTTATTAACTTCGGTTTCTTACCGCACTAAAAGAATCTGTATCAACTTCTGGCGTCAAGATGTTCTCAGAAGCCTCTCTCTGATTTTCAATACTACAAGGCCTTAACATTCAGGGCACTTCATTAAAGTAGGCCATTGGGCAGAGTTGCCTGATTCATGATCTAGAGTTTTTCTGATGCTCCCAAAATAAATAACTGTACTCTAAGCTGACGCTTTGGCCAATGTGATTGTATGCTTTCCCTGATGCCATGAGACTTTTAGTATAATAAACCTAACAATATCCTCCCTGTTCCCCTTTGTCCCTATGGAACTATTATTTATCCACTTCTGGACTTCACCCTTTTCCTCGATGACACGAACATTTGTTTTCTATCCAGAGGGGGGTTTGACATCGATTTATCGTTTGTAGATGAGAGCAGTCTTGTTTTACTTATGACCCCTCTCTGCTTCACACAACATGTAATTACTTGGTTCAAAACCTAGCCTTCTGTAACAAATATATACACGCAAAAACCCACACACACATCCACACACACACAAACACACACATATATACACACATGCACACAAAACACACACACACACAAACTCACACACACACACACACACACACACACACACACATATATATATATATATATATATATATATATATATATATATATATATATATATATATATAATATATATATATATATGTGTGTGTGTGTGTGTGAGTTTGTATTTATACAAGAACAATAAAAAAAATACCAAATGTATAAATTTCTAGTCCACTGCAAGACTATATATTTGCAATCCTGTCAGGAATTTTGAGGTAACTTATTTTTTTTCATGAAACACTGTATAGTTAAACCGTGTCCCGAAAGTCAGCGTCCTAATGAATGCAAATTAAACTTAATTCATAAATAAGATATGACTTCATGTCATAGACAATTACCTTTCTTACTATGAAATACTAATTTCACTGACGATTTGAGGAACTCAAATGTTGTATATGCATATCATTAAAAGATCTTGTGTTTCCCTATGAAGTTAATACTGTGATATATATATATATATATATATATATATATATATATATATATATATATATATATATATATATATATATATATATATATATATATATATATATAATGTATGTATGTATGTATGTATCAGTTTGATTATGAGTTGAGTGCCATGTATATATCCCACTCTGAACATGTTAACATCGTAAGTAAGGCAATATTTAGGTATAAGAAACTACCTTTTTAAATCATTTATTTATCTTTTTTTTAGCGGCTAATCTTTCTGATGTAGATAAAATTCAGTGGCACTGAAGTAATATAGCATCCTTTTTCAGCAGCTCTTCATCCCTCAAAGGCACATTTATAGAAGTTTACACATGTTTAACACCATCATAATCCTCTGCGATTTCTTCCTCATTAGTCTCTAAATAATATTAATATCTCGACTAGTACCGAATTAATTTTCATCAGCAGTTTCTTTTTTCATACTCTCCCTTGTTCTTGCTCTCACTTTTCTCATCCGGCACATCTTCCTTTGTCAAATCGTCACTGGCATCACAATCACTTCTGGTTTCCCCATTCTATCTCATTTATTAGGGTTCTGTTTTAATCCCCCATATAATTTTAATTCTTATAGAATAATTTTTTTTCTTTTTTTTTAGCTAAATATTTCTCTCTATATCACTACTTTCCATCGCTTTCACTTGAGCATTACCGCCACAAAAGCTAACATCGAAATGCCTTACCACATTTGCTTCTAGACACGGTACCAGAAAATCCATTTAGCACTGGATGTCCATAGTTTAATACATTCTATAACAACCTAAAAGTTTCTGCCAGAAGTATGAAGAAATATGGTAATATGCACGAAAGAAGTGCGAGATTCTGGTATTAAGACTTGACACGTACATGCGTAACTTCGGTGTGACTAACGGGTCATTTACATTAACTTACTTCTCCGAGAAATTTGTCGAAAAAACTAACATCCGAGTGTAAAGGGTGTTTACTACTAACATATATTGCAATATCTTTCGTTAAGTCTTCAAGATGAGACATGATTGTGGGCTGAGAAATAAATCCGCTTACGTGTCGGCCTAGTGTAAAGGGATTTCGGGCCGTATGTCAAACAGACTTTGCAGTCTACCAAGATATTCTGCGAGGAAAGAAGATAGTAAATTCGTCTTGAAATAATTGTTCTTTTATATAGATTACCTAACATGTTTCTGTTGATATAACCGAACAAAATTTTAGATTCTCAATGGATCTGTCAGTTTCTAAAAAAGGGAGTCATACAATGAGTCTCATGATTTGACATTGTCTTTCTTATTTTGTAATTTCTTATCATGAGGAGAGTAGCAATAAAAAAGAGTAATTCCAAATGAGTGTCCTAATTCAATCTTATATAGTTCATACAGTCACCTTGATTCTAATCTTAATTATTCCAAAACGTTTTTGCCTTTTTTGCTTCTTTAGCACGAATAGTAAGAACCACGGCTAGTAGGTTATCCAGGGCATTAGCCACATATAGAGATACTACCGCTAGGGAGTTATTGGGTCTTTTGATTGGCCAGACAGTTTACATTGGATTTATCTCGCTGGTTACGGCTCATTTTTCTTTTGTCTACAAATGCACCGAATAATCTGGTCTACTCTTTCCACATTCTTTTCTGTCCTTGTGCGTGTGACAAAACTGAGATTACCAAACTATTCTTCTTTTCTCTATGGATTAACTACAGCACTGTAATTTTTCGGTGGATACTTTCCTCTTGGTAATGGTTGAAGAGAAGCTTTAGCTATGGTAAGCAGCTCTTCTGGAAGGACACCCCAAAATCAAACCAATGTTCTCTTGTCTTTAGCCTCTGTCCTATGGTTTTCTACTCTTTTGGGGTAGAGTTCTCTTGCTTGAGCGTACAATAGTCATACTGTTCTATTTTATTTCTCTATATCTTTTTCTATGTTTTTATAGTTTTGAAAGAACTATTTCCATGTTGTAACTGTTCTTAAATTGTCCATTACCTCTACTGTAGTTTACTTACTTTTCTGTTTCCCTCCTTATTGACCTATTTTTTCCTGTTGGACCCTTGGGCTGATAGCATCCTGCTTTTCATACTAGGGTTGTAGCTTAATACTACTACTACTACTACTGATACTACTACTACTACTAATACTACTACTACTACTACTACTACTACTACTACTACTAATAATAATAATAATAATTTAATCAGCTGGTACTTCGCGGTAATAAGAGTTCGCGATACCATCGATATTTCACCGTAAAGGGAACTTAGATCTCTTTTGTAGAATTCGCATTTTGTCTGAATAATGTAGTCATGACAGACAAGCGGCAGCTAACGAGTCTTTCAATAGGTCGGCTTGTGAAAAGGATCCTTAGACCCAACAATTACTTTGTTTCATTCCGCCGTCGTTCGAATGCACTTGTCAACCACTAACAGAAAACTTCAGCAATCTACATCTAGGGAAATTTCCGTGAATTAAAAACATAAAAACTTTCATTACTATATATATGGTCAGTCTTTAGGACATTGTCAAATCACTGGACTCTGCTGCTCATAAGTATCATTTAAACCGAAAATTATAGGTTAAGTATGAAACCAGAATTTCACTTCAATTTTGCTCTTTTGATCCAATGTGCTTTATCCGCTCTATCTGTTTTCAAAAAATAGGCTGTAGACCTTCCCTGTAAAGCAATTTTCGAATAAATTTATTACAAATTCGTCTTATTCGTTCGTGAGATAAACATTAGTCATTCCTTTCCTTCGTGTGTCGATGTGTCGAGCCAGTAAATTCATAAGGATGAATTTACTGGCTCGACACATCGACACACATCGAATTTAAGGCAGAATTTGCAGACTTATTTCGATCAATAACTTTCTAAATCTTACTCTTTGTTCAATTTTGAAAAAGAACTTTGGTAATCAGTATAAGCTGATATTGATCAGATCTCAACTGATTCAAAATGCAAAGTGTAATTGCAAAATGATTCCCCCCCCAAAAAAAAAATCTTTATTAATTCAAAGATTTGGCATTTATGGCTGCCCCCTCCCACAAATCGTCCCTTTCTTCCGCGATTTCTCTTTTCCCAAAATACAGAGCAGTTGGATCTACTAATAACCAAAAGGGAGATAGTCTTAAACCAACATTCGTATTCTGCCAGCAGAAACTGAGGCTACATTCCAGGCTCTAAGTATTTCCTCTTTATGACCACTATTCCGAAACTAATAACACGTGCAGTGACCAATGTAAAGTCTTCGCTATTTGCCATCCACGGAGTGGAAAAGTAAATAAGAATTGGACTATCATGTAAAAGGAGGAAAAGCAAAAAGTGTTAAAAGATTTGGAAAATAACTTTGAGAAAGCTTCTCACTGGCGGAAATATAAGAGGGGTAATAAAGAGAAGTAAGAGTAATGGAGTATCCCAGTGAGGCAAATGGATTGCATATAGCGCATTATTTGTTATACTCTTACCCCCCCCCCCCCTCTCTCTCTCTCTCTCTCTCTCTCTCTCTCTCTCTCTCTCTCTCTCTCTCTCTCTCTCTCTTTAACTCACACAACAACAACATTAAATAAGAAATAAGAATATTTTAAAGTTTTCTCTTCTCTATATCTATATTTCATTATTATTATTATTATTATTATTATTATTATTATTATTATTATTATTATACTAGCCAAGCTACAACCCTAGTTGGAAAAGCGAGATGCTATAAGCCCAAGGGCTCCAACAGGGAAAAATAGCCCAGTGAAGAAAGGAAATAAGGAAATAAATGAATGATGAGAATAAATTAACAATATATCATTCTAAAAACAGTAACAGCGTCAAAACAGATATGTCCTATATAAACTATTAACAACCTCAAAAATAGATATGTCATATATAAACTATATAAAGACTCATGTCAGCCTGGTCAACATAAAAACATTTGCCCCAACTTTGAACTTTTAAAGTTCTACTGATTCAACTACCCGATTAGGAAGATCATTCCACAACTTGGTAACAGCTGGAATAAAACTTCTAGAATACTGTGTAGTATTGAGCCTTACGATGGAGAAGGCCTCGCTATTAGAATTACCTACAGTATTTACTTGTTAATGGGAAGCCCGTTCCTAACAACACAGAATATATTCCATTTGACCAGGTATTGCTTTTTAAAATTTTTTCGTATCCCTCTATATTTTTTTAACATCCACCAACGATGTTGGGAGACGTTATTTTTTGGGCCCTGTTTGACCATATGTCTTTGTCTGTTTGTTTGAGAAATAGTTCTTGGCCATAGAGCAATGAGACTTTCAGAGATTAATTTTTATGTTGAGATGTGAAAATTATTTAGTTTTCAAAGTTATAGGTCAAAGGTCAAGGTCAAAGTCGAGCAAAAGATTGACAGAAATTGAGTATGGGAAAGCCAAGCTGGTTTCGAGAAGTAAACTGCCGTGGCGGAGGTTTGAATTCTCAGAGTACTTTCCTAGTTATATAATGTTATTTTCATCATTATTATAATTGATATGTATGCAAGGTGGATGTTAGTTATTAACAGAGAGGCGAGATGGATGCAAGTGAAATTTACTCGACAAGACAATGATCTTGTATACACAATGAGTTGCAAGCAAGAATGACACAAAGTTTA
The DNA here is from genome assembly GCF_036898095.1 of Palaemon carinicauda. Lineage (NCBI taxonomy): Eukaryota > Metazoa > Arthropoda > Malacostraca > Decapoda > Palaemonidae > Palaemon > Palaemon carinicauda. The sequence goes on along the minus strand of NC_090740.1, from coordinate 107,242,938 downwards.
TACGGTATAAAACATACGAGGGCAAGCTTAATCAGGTTTCTATAAGAAATGCAGGGAAGAGTGAGAAATAAAAAAAAACAGTAACCTTATAGTATACGAGCGAGTATGAAACACATGTGGTATATGAATAACTCCATAAAAAGGCATATATAAGAAACAGGCCACCCTGCTCTTTACAGGCTCACTGTAGGTGGGTAATCATGCAGGTTATACGCAGAATTTTGGTTATCAATGGAGAAAAGTCATCTTTTCTTCAAATGTTGAATCACGAGAAAAGGGCCTGTGTAAGGGGCGTCAATGGTAGCTAACGCGTGTTGGTTAGCAGGAAAAAGTTCATTGGTGTATGCAAGTCTATCAATATTTGCTACTTCATTTGTGAAGTCTACCGCCATGGAGTAAACTTTCCCACAACGTAACATAGGCGCTGGAGATTATCAGAGGAGGTTAAAGACAGAAAAAAATCAGTAGGGTTGCCATAAACCATTTCAGCTGCTGTGACATCTAGGTTATCATTAGGAATGGTCATTATTCCCAGAAGGGCTCAGGAAAGCTGATTAAACCATTTGAAGTCACTGCAGCGGGACATCAAAAGTGCTTTGAAGGTGCGATAAAAACGTTCAACCATTCAGTTGGCTACAGGGTTGTAGGCGGTTATCTGATGCACAGTGATGCTCGCAATCGAGAGAAGAAAGTGATACCCCTATAGTAAGTAATATGCTCAGTGATGCTAAATCTCACTATCCATTCTAAGAGTGATACAAATATACATGAGGCAGACATTGCAGTTTCCATGGGCAATACTCCACGCTAAAGAGTGGATTGATCGATGATGGTAAACAGGTAACTGTATCCTTTTAGTGCGGGTAAGGGACCTACTAGATCAATGTGGGCAACACAGCGCTGAGATTGAGGAAAGGTGCCCAGTCCTGAATCCATCTGTCAATGTACTTTTGAAGCTTGGCATGAACTACAGTCACAGACCCAACCCTTAACCTTTTTAATAATGCCATGCCAAAATAACTTGGTATTCGGTAGCTGTAGAGTAAATTGTTATGGGGAATGTGAGAAGCCATGAATGAAACCAAATAATTGTCAGTGTATGAGGGCAGGTATACACGGTCGTGGCCTATCAGTGTTAACACCACAGAGTATGGTAGTGTTGGAGTTGTTAAGTGAAACGTCTTCCCAACGGAGGGATGTGCAGAATGTCCTATATATTTGGTGCTCTGGATCTTTTCATGAGGCTTCTGCCGAGTTGTTGTAATCCAATCCCAGGCGAATTACAGTCAATATGATTCTTGACAGGACATTGTCAATGGGATTCATATTTCCAGGGATGTGATGATGGGTGCAGTTACATTCAGCCATGGCGGAGAGGTGTCGGAAGTGATGGGTGGACCATACTACGTATCGTCAAATGAAATTACACATCAGGGGCATGTGGTATTTGAGAGTGACGAAGGGTGTACCCTTTAAAAAGTGGCAGGAGTGACGGAAAACCAGATGCACCTCCAGCCATTCGTGATCGAAGACAGAGTACCCAGATTCTGCTTTGGCCAATGGATGGGGTGAGCAATTGACTACCTTGTAGACTACTACACCAATAGAGACGTCATTGGCATCAGTGGAGAGAAGGAAAGGGGTATGTGGCACGGGAAGTTGAGAATAACAGCAGTTGATAGGGGCATTGTTTACATTACAGAAGGCTATTTCCCTTAATGGGATCCCAATTCAGGTGTTTTGACTTGCCCTTGAGGTAGTCGTAGAAGGTGGCAAGAGAGGTGGCGATAGTTAGCTGGGACAAGTGATAATATTTTACCATGAAAAAAATTCTTGTTGTGTTCTGATGGTGATACCCTCTCAAGGAGGGGGTGGACGCCTTCATTTCATTGGCACCAAAGCCTCACTTGTTTTGCCGAACTAAAAAGCAGTTTGTTGCATGCGGTCAACAGCAATGCATTTGTGATGGCGGTGTTTCTCTTTGGAGGGAAAGAACACAAGTATGCCATCCATGTAATATAAACAGAAGGAGAGATTCCCTAAGATGCTATTCCTGAGGCCTTGAAAAAGGATTCCAGCATTACGAAAGCCTAAACAGGAGTAATTAAATATGTAAGTCCGAAAGGGGAGGGTGAAGGCAGTCTTGTGGATGTCCTCTGGGTTCATGGGTCTTTGATAACACCCCTTCAAGAGGTTGTGTATGGAGAAAACCTTTCCTTTGGACAAGTAGAAGGTGACGTCAGCGGTGTTGGAAGGGGGCAATGATCCGGTTCCATCTGCATATTCAGACACCTATAATCCATGCAAGGGCACAGGGAGCCATCCTTCTTTAGTACAATATGTTAGGGTGACGATTATGGGCTTGAAGGCTTTTGGAAAAGACCTATTTCTGAGATTTCAGTGAGCACTAGTTTAGTGGCTGCCAAACGACCCAAGACTAGACGCTATAATGTGTCAAACAAAGGGAGCCCTATCGTCTTGCTATGTTGATAAATACTGTGCTTGGCATGAACCATGGGCATTTGGTGCAGTTCTGGATTAAATACTTCTGAGTATAACGTGAGGAGGTGAAAGTAATCATTCATGGGCATGCTGATGAGGAGAGCAAGGCTGGATGGGGCGGGTTGAGCAGGTGTCGACGAGTATGAGTGTGCGTTGACTAATCGTTGATGAGCAAAATCAACATGGAGGTGGAAATGGGTGAGGAGATCCGGTCAAGGATTGGTAACCTGACGTCCGCAAGGAGAAACTTGCAATGATACTTGGCACTCCCAAATGATAGTATGAGTATCTTGTACCCTA
>NC_090740.1:107203905-107228905 GCF_036898095.1 Palaemon carinicauda | reverse complement strand
TTACGAATTGCTACCACTACTAACAGTAAAGACATAGTTTATAAATAACAAATCTATTTTATTATTGTTACTAATTTCAAGATATAATATAAATCTAATTCATTACTCCTTATATGTACTTTATTTATTCCCTTATTTCTTTTATTCGATGGGTTATTGTCCCTGTTGTAGCTCTATTGCTTGTAGCAACTTGTTATCCCAAATGGGATTGTAGCTCATTTAATAGTTATAACATGCATAATGAATTATTTCATTCTCTTAGAATTTCTTACCTGTTCTTATTTTCATTCGCGTCCAGATACGAACAAAAAAACTAACAACTTTTCTTTCCTCAGTTCAAATTCTTCCCCTTCAAGTGAACAGCCTAGGTCTTGTAGCGCCTTCGAGGGAGTAATACATCCAATCAATGTATCTGTTCCTCTTAGTTCGTAGGAAAAGAAAAAGGTTTTATTTGTTTTTTGTTTTTTTCTGTGCATATTTCCTCTCTCACTGTGGCCTACTCCCCATTTTCCTTCCGTGACTAGAAATAAGTGTTGGGTTGCTCGTGCTATTCGCTAGGGAATCCTTTTTATCCCATTACCGACCTCTTTCTTGCAAAATAAAAAGCTCTTATGGTATTTTATCAGGAAAGCTTTAGGCTCTCCTTCCAGATACTTTTCTTTGTATGTGAAAATAAGTTGCTCTTCATAACCATCCGTCATAGTCAGTACTTGAAATTTATTGCTTTTATTCTTTATCGTTAATATTTACATCAGTTATTTTACCAAGTCTTGGCTAAATTCTAATTGTCATAGTACTGTTTTAAATTAAAAAAAAATATATATCATATTACTTAACAAGGATTTACATTCTTTGGTCATGCATGTTATTTCCGTCTATACATCGTTGAATACATTTGGCTCCGGCCTGATCTTGTTGAGCAATTGTCCTCCATCCAGCTTCCATCTTAAACTCTCCTCTCTGTAGCCACTACCATGTTTCCTTACTGGTCAATTGTTAAGTTTGTCTCAGGAACTGTATATGCATTGGTTTTCTTTTATTATTATTATTATTATTATTATTATTATTATTATTATTATTATTATTATTATTATTATTATTATTATTATTATTATTATTTCCATATTTGTTTTTTGTCGATTGATAAAGCTAAGTTTTTATGCATACAACAACAACAGCAATAACAACAACAACAACAACAAATGCACCCGTTTCTAGTCCACTGCATAGGAAAGGCTTCACTCACGTTTTATCCATGTATGGGGTCTAGTCAGTTTTCATTACCACGCCGGTCAGTGCTAATTTATTATGTTGGGAGATTTCCAAGTAATTGCTCACAGTAAGTCAACCTAGTATGCGTGGTTCAGACTTGTATTGCGATTCACAAATCTTTCCCTTACGCCAGAGTATTCCCACTCATATATATATATATATATATATATATATATATATATATATATATATATATATATATATATATATATATATATATATACTGTACATATAGATATATAGATAGATTGATGGATAGATAGATAGATAGACTTATACTTATCGTCCTATTCATTCTTTTTAAATTAGATTAAACTCTCTAAATGAAACAAAATAAACTAAATTGTTCCATTACATTATAATCTCAGATATAATTTTGAGAGAGAGAGAGAGAGAGAGAGAGAGAGAGAGAGAGAGAGAGAGAGAGAGAGAGAGAGAGAGATTATTTTTCTTCTTAGCAAATAATTTACGTGATATCTGAAATCCTCTAACAAAGAAATCCATACCTCTCACCATGTGAATGCTGATAACTCTGGGCTGTCTCGATTTTTTAATTCTCTTTCTTATAGATGTAAAAGGATTGTAGGAATATGAGCTAATGTAAAAAAGGCAAATGGATAATCAGGCTTAGGAGAAATGAAATAAAGAAAATACTTTCCAAGTCAATTTATCAAACAGATCAGATAAAGAGAAGAGATTGAAATAATCTTTCAATTGGTAATAACAGAGACAGAGTAACTAGGTGGGGAAATCCTTTTGAATGTCCCAAAAGAATAAAAGAATCACTGTGTGATCACTATGTTTTGTAAACCCAAAGCAATGAATTTATATGCTTTATACTCAGATTATATCATTCTAGTTTCTGCCAGCAATTTCTTGAAATAAAAACTACTTTTAAGTTTATTTTTCATAAGAACTCACGGATACCAGGGTTTTTCATTTAAGCTTTCATCAAGCATTAAAATAAGTTAAATTGCAGATTTTATATATCCATTATATCTTAGTATTTCTAAAAAATAAATATTTTTATCTATCATTAAAATGAAAATATTATGAAAACATATATATGATTTATTTCTTTTCATTTCCCTTGAATATTGTATCTCACCCAACCTGCCATGTAACCATTTTCCTAAAACTGACATTCTTATCTTTCCCCAAACAAAATCACTTGACAGCTAATTTTTTTTTAAAATGTGCATAAATCCTCTAAATCAATCGTATATCCAAACATATGGAAATGGTAAAGAAAAAGTCTAACAAACAAAAAAACTCCATGGAGTTAGTCAAATAGCAACAGAGATGACATTTTACATAACATATATATATATATATATATATATATATATATATATATATATATATATATATATATATATATATATATATATATATATATATATAGGGTGATACTGATACGGGAAAGGATGAAATTCTTGAGAGAAATTGCACAAGTATAATTTTGAATTTACTGTTATTATAGATATGAATAAAACCAAAAAAAAAATCAATTTTCCTGATTACTCATTTTAAGTATTGTGGGAAATGGTGAGATATCTTTGCTTAAAAGTATAATAGATTAAGATGATTGAAAGTTGATTTATTGCTAACAATATAAAAAGATATTCATACACAAATCTCATTGATAATGTGATAATACTCATTTTATCGTGTGATAGTTTTGAAATGATGTATTAAACATTAAGGAGAATTAAGTATTATCCATCGTTTCTTACGAAATTAGATAGCTTACCAGTTTTCAGCAAAAAAATTCAGTATCATTGAAAAAAAAAAAAAAAGAAACACGTAGGAAAATAATGTATCTTAAAGTTGCCATAATATTTAAACCTCTTCAAAGTCTATGGAGCAAATGCGAACGATCATATGATACTGAATGGATTTATTGCAGTGTGGCGGGATGTTGCAAAAACAACCCCCACACCCTTGAATCTTACTTACTGACAATTGTCTCCTCAACACACACTTTCCCCTTTCGTTATCATAAACTGGACTCTTAGACTGAAGGGAAACAAAAACAAACCATAACCTTAACACTATATTCTTAAAACTAAAATAAATCATACATTAGGAGATTAAACATACAATAAACTAACACCATTCAAAAATAAAAAACACAACCCTAACAAACTTAAAACTAAAATAGACCACGACCAATATTTAATAATTATATATATATATGATTCTGAGTGGACACTTTCGTCCACACAAGGGCCAACTGTCTTTAATAGCCAAACAAACACAACACAGCAGCTACCGGAACACTGACAAATATACACAATTGTATTAATTGGTCTGGTTTGTGCGCAGTATCATCATCATCATCATCATCAATCGGAATCTTAAATAACAGGCCAGGTCATCAACGGTTGTGCAGTCAAATGAGCAGTCCAACAATATTAAGTACAGGCCAGGTCATCAACAAGCGATCAATCCAAAGAGCAATATAAATATAATCAATTTCAGGCCAGGTCAGCAACTATACATCTGCATTCAAAAACAATCTCTCCAAAGGAGTTAGTCTCACCAAGGAGGGATCACGGCCTGCCAAAATAAAAAAAAAAGGAAAAACACTTACGAACACTCCTAACTAACTTAACTATTGCACTATAATCAAAGATAAATAATAAATTGTTCCTATCATTCACAATCACGACAAGCAAAGATAACCAAAACTGTACTTACTCAGAAAATAAACCAATCACTTCCACGCTGGTAATAAATAATAGTCAAATCGTAATCCAGCACTCACAAACGGAACTGCCTCAAGCTGCAGTCAAATAGAAAAAGCATTCGCTCCGAAACATTCACCACTGTCGTAACCTAACTAAAAACATAAACAAACAATCTCATTTAAACCAATAGTCTTTCTCACCATAAACAATCGATACACTAACTACTTTCGCTCGCCAACACAATCTCTCTCTCTCTCTCTCTCTCTCTCTCTCTCTCTCTCTCTCTCTCTCTCTCTCTGGATTTGGCAAAGGAAAATAAACAAAAAATAAAACAAAAATTAATCCTCCACATTCCTCCCCCCTTACTTTGCCAAATCCTACTACATTCTCACACAGCCACTTACGTTATTTTTTTCATAACCCAGTCACAGTCGGGACCAGGACCTCTGCTCCGAGTAACTGGGCCTCCATATACTCTCTCATTCACTTCTTCCTTATCACAATCATTCGCTACATTCACACTATTCCTACCTAAATCCCTATCATATAATATTTCATGTACAATCCCATCTACCGCATTCTCGTTTGGCCCTATAATTACACTCATTTCTGTAAACAGTTCATCCATTTCATCAAAAACATTCTCAACTTTAGCAAAAGATTCATTCATGCTACTTATCATTCTCCTGTCTCTCATTCTCGCATTCGTCATACTTTCTTTTACATCATCTAATGAAAAACCACACACACTATAGGTATAATTCATACTCAGCCATGATTCATCTGTATTAATACATTTATCTTCCACACTCACTTGTACATTTACACCCTTGTCATACTTATTTCTATTCCTTCCTATACCTATAAATTTTCCTTGCATTTTCTCCTCACTTGAAACTTTCAAACTCCTCTTTTTCCTATATTCAACTAACACTAATTGTTTATTTTCCAGCCCTAACTTCTCATGCATACTAGATTCATACTTGCTTACTTCCAACCAATTATTCATCCCATTCTCACAAATATTGATCCTATTCCTTCCACACACACAGGAGGACTCACCCAGCTGAACCCTCTCACACTCTAGTTTCCCGAACATCCTGGTTGACTTACTCCCTTCTTCCTACAAACTCTAGCTACATGCCCATCTGCACCACATTCAGTACATTTAGCATGCTGCTCTCTACACATCCTCGTATAATGCCCATTCTGACCACAATTGCCACAAATCACATTCGTACGATTACTCCTACATCCACTTTCTATATGCCCAGTCATACCACACCGAAAACACCTAACCTCTTTCTCTTTCTTGCACTCACTAATTCTATGCCCTACCTCACCACATCCAAAACAAGCACCTAGAGCCCATCTACATTCATTCTTCTTATGACCTAGTTTCCCACACCTATAACACTTTTCATCACGGACACGGCTATCTGACATACTTTGATGTGCACTCACACTCCTATCCCTATTGCGCCAATTACCCTGCCTAAATCCTTCATTTGTCCTTACAAGTATTCCCACATTACTCGCCCTAACACTCCTATCTACTACATTATCAGCTACCCTCATTGGTCCTCTCAAAATTGCGTCTTTATAACTACCAAATTCTATTACACTTTCTTCCATTCCAGTTCTTACACTCACAGGTTTACTTTCTTTCATGCACCTATCTAACTCATAATCCTCAACTATCTCTAGTATATCATCCCATGTCAATCCCTCCTGCGTCCACCTCATTTTCTCCTTGCGTTTCAAATTAATAAACTCAGCAACATTCTCAGGTACAGTAGCCAAAAACTTCCTCATTAACTCCTTATTCTCATTTATACCTTTCTCCCCATACTTCTTCCTAGCTAACGTTTCCAACCTACATACATACATCGATATCGCTTCTCCTGCATTCATCCGTGCTTCATCAAAATCATTCTTACGCTTATACTTAACACTCCCTTTCATACGTTTTACCTGCTCAATTATTCTCTTTTTCACACTTTCATAATCAACGTCACCTACACTCATTATCACTCCATACATCGTCAACAAATACCCAGTCAAATATTCTCCTGACTCCCTAGCCCAAACTCTTTTACTATTACCATACTTATCCTGACAATACCTCTCATACCCCTTGAAAAACTCGTATACATCCCTACTACTATGCTCATTGAACCTTTCACACCGAGGTACCTCTCTCATAAACACAGTCTTACACACATCACGTTCATTCTCACTGCTATCATCACTGCTACCTTCCTTCTTGTTTCCTACTTCCTCGCTAGAATATAAAGAATCTAATTCCACAGTCATACTCCTATCCTTGATCATACTCTTCCTAGCCCTTTTCTTACTCGCTACTTTCACCCATTCACGATCGTCCTTGCTATCAGCCTGATACTTTTTCTTCTCTTTCTTCACATCACTTTTACCTTTCTTCTCATGATTCCTATCACATTTCTGTTTATCCTTACTATGCCTTATTCCCTTATCTTCAATCTCACTATCACTATTACTATTACTATCACTATCACTTCCTTTCCCATAATCACTAAACTTAGCCTTCTCATCCACTATCAACACATTACCCGAAGCTGAGGACACTCCTCCGACTGCACCTTCACCCATTATAGTTTTCATCATCCCCATGACTTGCCCCATCATAGCTTCCAATCGGTTCTCCATTCGTTCCGTATTATCTTTCATCCTCATCTCAACACATTCTTCCACTCTCTCTACAGTTCCCTTCGACTCCCTAAGCTCCTTCTGCATCGCCTCATTCTCCCAGTTCAACCTCTCATTCTCTACTAGCAACCTCTCTTTCTCAACTATCAACATCTGCTCCCGTTCTTCATAATGCCGCAATTCCTCCTCCAAAGCCTTTAATTTACCTTCCATTTTTCTTCAACCTTAATCTAATTTCTTATCCTATCAGTTCTTCGTCAAAGAGTCCAGCTTCAATCCCACCTCGGCAGCCCCACGTTGGGCGCCAAAATAATGTGGGGGGATGTTGCAAAAACAACCCCCACACCCTTGAATCTTACTTACTGACAACTGTCTCCTCAACACATACTTTCCCCTTACATTATCATAAACTGGACTCTTAGACTGAAGGGAAACAAAAACAAACCATAACCTTAACACTATATTCTTAAAACTAAAATAAATCATACATTTGGAGATTAAACATACAATAAACTAACACCATTCAAAAATAAAAAAAAAAACCTAACAAACTTAAAACTAAAATAGACCGCAACCAATATTTAATAATTATATATATATGATTCTGAGTGGACACTTTCGTCCACACAAGGGCCAACTGTCTTTAATAGCCAAACAAACACAACACAGCAGCAACCGGAACACTAACAAATATACACAATTGTATTAATTGGTCTGGTTTGTGCGCAGTATCATCATCATCATCATCATCATCAATCGGAATCTTAAATAACAAGCCAGGTCATCAACGGTTGTGCAGTCAAATGAGCAGTCCAACAATATTAAGTACAGGCCAGGTCATCAACAAGCAATCAATCCAAAGAGCAATATAAATATAATCAATTTCAGGCCAGGTCAGCAACTATACATCTGCATTCAAAAACAATCTCTCCAAAGGAGTTAGTCTCACCAAGGAGGGATCACAGCCTGCCAAAATAAAAAAAAAGAAAAACACTTACGAACACTCCTAACTAACTTAACTATCGCACTATAACCAAATATAAATAATAAATTGTTCCTATCATTCACAATCACGACAAGCAAAGATAAACAAAACTGTACTTACTCAGAAAATAAACCAATCACTTCCACGCTGGTAATAAATAATTGTCAAATCGTAATCCAGCACTCACTAACGGAACTGCCTCAAGCTGCAATCAAATAGAAAAAGCATTCGAAACATTCACCACTGTCGTAACCTAACTAAAAACATAAACAAACAATCTCATTTAAACCAACAGTCTTTCTCACCACAAACAATCGATACACTAATTTCTTTCGCTCGCTAACACAATCTCTCTCTCTCTCTCTCTCTCTCTCTCTCTCTCTCTCTCTCTCTCTCTCTCTCTGGATTTGGCAAAAGAAAATAAAAAAAAATAAAAAAAAAATTAATCCTCCACAGCAGGGAATTCCGTGTTCATTAACAATGCAAAAACTACATGTTGACCGATTGATACAGCTGGTATAAGTGATATTGCTTTGTGCAATGATTTCCTGTTTCTACGAACGAACTAATCAATGGTCATGACTTCTATTGCCCGAATGTGCAGGGAGACATGTGCGGATTACAGAATTGAACTGAAAAGCCAAACCACGAGAATGTTTATGTAAGTGGGTTGGCAATTAAAGCAGGAAAAAATGTAATGTGGTTTCGTAGCTTATAAGAGCGGTCTTTAGCGCTTCCACCATCACTAATTCAATGAATGCTTCAGTTTTGACGCTCGTTTCTGTGGCAAGGATTTCCTGATAAGATTGCTCGGATTTATAGTGAAAGTATAAACATTCCATTAGAAACTTTACATTTGCAGTGTGTAGATCAAGTATTTATCAATTCCACGGCAAAATACTTTCTTTAGTAGGTACATTAAAGTCTTTTAAAGATCTTTTTTTTTCTATCTAAAAAAAATAATCATTGAAAAAAAAAATTACTTGACATTCAACAGAAGCTTTCCAGAAAAAAAAAATTATCTTCATTAAGGATAAATTTGGGAATAAAGTTTCTCACTCAACACCTTGATAATATATTTAATTTACAACTCATCAGCTTAACAGTGTAATTTGAGCAATTATACCCTCTATAGGTTATTTTGATGGAAACACGGTTTATCAATGAATTAGTGTCTTGATTTTAGTAAAACTGTTCTCATTTCCAGTTTTGAAGTAGTCATTTATTTTTTTTTTTAAATGTGAGACTAATTGAGAACAAAATTATAATTGGGGGCAATGATGAGAACGAGAGAATAAGATAATATAAGATATGAATGAATATTACTAAGATATTTTTTATATTAGAAATTAAGCTTTTCGTATTCACATTTGCCAGCACTATATACTCTCAGACTATTTGGGTGGCTGTAGGGTCACCTTTTTACTTGTTGCAATGTGAACACCTTTCATAAATAAATTGTATATATGTTTGTAAATATCTCCCAATATTCATTGAGGACATGTGCATAACACTTTTCTCTTTTTCAATCAACAGTTTTTTGTATTGTTTAAATATAGAGTATTAAGATATGAAATTTATAGGTTGATTTATAATATAGCAAACTTTTCCTTTAAACAGTTGTTCTGAACAACCCAAGAAAAAAAAATAAAAAAAACAAAAAAATAAAAACACTTTATAAATACATTAAAAGATCGAGTCATAATAAACTAGACCTTGAGTTTTTATCAACAGAACCTGAGCTACTTGCTTTACCTTTATCATATTTGAAAAAAAAGGTTTAGTTTTCAAAGAAAAATTACTTTCATTTCAATTGATTCACTGAAGATTTACAAGAAAATGCCTATACAAAGATACAGTTTAGGTTTGTCTGTACTAAATACTAATAAACTTTAGATTGTCCTTAAATTGAGAAAACTGACTCACAACCTTAACCTTATTCCTTTGTAATGTTTACAAGTTAAATTATACTAATTGTAATGCCATTTATATCTGACACTCTCACATTATTTAACACAATAGATTTATGAGAATCATTAGAAGAAGGGTCTACTCTCACAAACAGTACTCTCATTTTCAAAGCAATTACTTCAGATTGATTATTTTCGTAGATTTAAGGAAATTTCTAGAATAATGGTACTTTCAAGGTAACTTTATCGTAATTAGATTCATCGGAGTAACACTATTGATCTAAAATTTAACTCAGATTTTTCACATGATAGAAAGCTTTAGGAAATCAAGATATAATATTTTTCAAGGTAAATTTTCTAAATTCGAGGTAATTTCTGAGGTATTTCATTGAGCTTCCTATTAGAGCACTGCTTAAAGAACTCTCAGAGATCACCCGCCATCACAAGCCATAGTTTTATGCATCCGGACTCACAATTCTTGCTTAGAAAAACGCATATTAGACCATCTCAGAACTTATCATTATAATACTACTTTTCCACCTATTCATCAAAAGGGTTTTGGTAGCTTTTCAAACAAGTTGTTATTTCGCAACCTGGGAGACAGGAGTTCGAGCCGCCTAACAAACCTATCTGTTCCTAGTAATGCCTGCAACTTTAGCGGCCTTTTGTGTTAAAGATGCGTAGTTTGGGGAACCCAATAACCTGACCTACCGTTACCTTTTCTCCTTCGTCAATTTTGAAGAAAGTAATTCTTGTTTAGCAGTTTCGTAAATCCTAGAATGGATGAATTTATTAAAATTTTATTCAAATTACTTTTATCATCCCTCTCTTCTCTTTAATCCCGTTATTTCTTTCAAATCCTAAGTGAGATACGACGAATTCGATTTACGCTTTGGAGACAACGGATAATTCAATTGAAGCAATAGTCGTTAATAAATTAAGCTTTTACCTGTACATGCATTGTATCTGTGTGTGTGAGAGAGAGAGAGAGAGAGTGAGAGAGAGAGAGAGAGAGAGAGAGAGAGAGAGGGGGGGGGGGATCTTAGCACGGCCCTTTTCGCCATTCAAAATTCTTCAAGTAAAGCTTCTACACATAGAATTTGCAATATGCACATAGATATGTTCTTATAAAGTTGAAGAGTATAACTAAAAGACCACGCGTAGAATTCTTATAAATCGATTTTTTTCAACATCTTTCGTAGATTTTTAGTCTTATTAAGTATAAATGTGGAGTCGCAATACGATTTATTCATAAAAAAAGTAGATTGATTTTTTTTAATTGTATCTGAAATAACTCCAAATTACTTTATAAAGGGGGTTGTTTATGAAATAGTTAAGTTAAGAAAGTACTATTTGTTACATGTCGAAATAAAATATTAAATGTCTGTATGTCGTTGTGGGTATGTGACGTAGATGTATATATATGAGCATTTGGAGAAACATTTTATTTCCCAAACGCCGATTGTCATATCTCGAGCGAGGAAGGTTGCATGAAACCTTGAGTGAAGGAAATCCTAGGAAGGATTTTATATGACTTTTAAACAGTTTATGAATGTGCATTTTTAAGCAGTTATAAATTGTAGATTAACCGTAATACGGTAAGCTTTAATAACATTCATGAATATTGGATTAGCATTGATTTGGGGTACATGACTGCGACTTGCGTAAATAAGAAGATCTAAATGTTTTGAGCTTTCATAGATATGACATATTTGAAATCCTGGTCTTGTCTATCAAACGTTTGTTTCTTTTTAACATAACCATTTTTGCATGTTATTTGTGCAAGAGAATTTAACATCTTTGTTAAGGGATATTTGTGAATAAGGAGGTCTGTGTGTGGCTTCGCTATTCCCGGGGAGATCTGGAAGATTCATCTGATCCTGAAATTCAAACTAGAACGTTTAAACGTAAGGTTAAATTCTTGACTTGGTCAAGATTGGGAGAGGAAGGAGATTTGTCAGGGGAAGATTGGAATTTTCTTGTAGATTACACAGACACAATAACTATTTCCGGTTGCAGCGGCGATGTGAGTTAAGAATATGTTAAACCGTTAAATAAAAGTCAAAATGAGGAGAAAATCCAGTATATATGCTAAATAAGTATACAGGAAAGAGAAAACCATACAAGGAAAGGGATGGGCACATCTTGTCTCCTCTGAAATTAGAATGATGTTTTCTGAATACGTGTATTCATCTTTAGTTGTAGAAGATATTCTAGATTATCACTATGTTAAGAAAATGACGCAAAAGGATTAAGAACTTGACGGAAACCTATTAAAAATCTGGATATCATAAAAAGACTGTAAAACCAACTTTCATTCTATTACTTACAGTGATATAATATACGATCTCAATGGATCTATTTTTTTTGTTTATATGATGAGGTCTGTGACATCCGATAAATACACCAATACTAATTTACCCAATTGTAGTCAGAGAAGCTTTTTTGGCAATAAGGTAGTAAGTATTCATCCAGTCAGAGGTATTGACACCCAAACAACCAAAACATTAACCTATTTTTCATAATAATTTATATCGTCTATCATTATTAATAATTCTTCTTAGGGATTACTGAAGAATCCATGGCATTTGTTTGCCAAATGCTGCATGTTAACGAAAGGTTTTAAATGATTTAATATAAAAAAACACAATTATAAACATATGTAAACAAACTTTCAGTTGACTGACTAAACACACCCATGCACACACTGACAAACTCATGGAGAAAAGAATAGAAGGGTTTGATGTTTATGGGATTATTAAACGAAAGTATGCTGGTATTGCATTATTCATAATTCTATTCGCATCAAAGGTGTCAACTGATCTTTTTTAATGTGTCCTCTGCTTAAGTATAAGAATACACCACCATTAATTAGAGTTAAAAACCACCACAATATAAATACCACAACGCTAAATAAATAAATCCATTTATCTCAAAAATCTAAGTAACAACTTTCGAAGAAAGAATTGTGACCTTTACAGTCGATGAGCATAAGGTTGAATACACCATCCAAGTGGAGGTATCACAAGGCATACATAAGTGTAGTCAAGGAAATCAAAGTGGCGACAACTGTCTCATAAAAATCCGCCAAATGATACAATCTGATAAAAAAAATCTTATTCATTGCTAAGATCTGTTTTCTCTTTTGTAAACAATCTTAAATTTTCTAGTATAATCGGAGTAGTATATAAGGTCTAACACTTATATTACTCTGCCATTAATACTGAAATATGGTAATCATCCTGATGATTTTCTGGCGATTCGATACGATCTCGAAATTATAACATTTAGTTTAAATTTGGCGAAAAGGGAAAATTTTCTGTAAGGAAATCGTGTTTCAAGATGTTATAAATACCTATTACTTTGTTATTCGTTTTGAGAAAGGATTACTTTCATCTGACTGGGTTATGAAGTCCAATATTCTGTTGTTGATATATAGCTGAATCTATATTTGTTGTTGAAATTATAAGGCACGCTCACCACAATATACATAATCAATATATCTTCGTAAATGAAAGGTTTATTCTATAGATACAACAATCAGTGAGTTATGATTCACCGTAGGCCCATTCAGTGACCCCCAATCCGATCAAATACAAAAGTAATATGTTCAAGACTTCTAGTAGCTATTGCGATTAAAATACTACATTGGTACCCAATTAGTAGCATATTCGGATATTTCGTGCAACCTTGACTCGGATCTCGTGGGAGCAGACTTTATCGTTCATAGAATTTCAAAGGTGAAACTTAAATCCATAACAAATGAGATATTTGAGGCATGTAATTCATATGCTTTCCAACTTTCAAATATCGTACCATTTTTGTAAGCAACCCGCAGCTACATACATTACTAGTGACTTCTTCAGGGAGGAAATTAAGGTTGAAGCACTATGGCCTCGGATAGCATATATGATGATCATTTAATATTTATATATACATATATATATATATATATATATATATATATATATATATATATATATATATATATACATACAAATATATATATATATATATATATATATATATATATATATCTATCTATCTATCTATCTATCTATACATATATATATATATATATATATATATATATATATATATATATATATATATATATATATATATATATATATATATATATATATATATTTGGGCTCAAGCCATGTCGTCCTGATGGAAGTTCCTATAGGGTAGCTTCCTAGAGTATATTACAACTACGGCGATATTCCCAGAGAATTTACCTTAAGGTACCAGAATTCTAACTCCTGGAGCGAGTATCCCTCGTGAAAGGGATATCGCGACATATCAGAGGACGTATTCTAGACACGTCACATGGCAATCTACGACCTGAACAGAGATTTCGTCTCGTAGGAGGTGATTGACGAGATACGAATTCGGGAAAGAAAAAGGGGAGCCGCTCCCAAGGCTTCCCTATCCCCCAATTCGTATGCGTGCCTGGCGCCAATCCTGGCGCCATCTGCATTCCTTTTTGCGTAGCTTAACAACTCGGTGTTTTTTCCTGTTTTTCTCGCAAATCTTGGATTTATTTAGCTTTTCATGGCTTCTCCGTCTTCGTTGGCCTCGGATAAGTTGAGTATAGTGTCTGTTATGTATAAATGTAGGCTCTTGGTAAAATTTTGAGTGATTAATAGGATTAATCTTTGATACAAGAGCCGTAGCCTACCAGAGGTGTCATGGACACTGTCACTCGCTAGGTATAAATTAGTTAGTCAGAGTGACATTCCTGGTTGTTTTGCTTTAATAAATTTTAGCTATTTAGCTTTACATAGGATTTCCTTTCGTGCTTAATATTATTTGGCGAAGTATTCGCCATTCTGGCCTACGCTAGGCCATGTAGCCTAGTCGTTTGGTCCTAGTACTTCATGCATGATTTTGGTTTTTCCGAGTGTAATTAAAATTTTATTGAAGCTTTAGGCTATATTTTATACATTTAAGACTGTGTGGAATATTTCCAAGATTGTATACGTGTGAGTTTCGGTGAATTAGGTAATCGATTCTCTTGGTGCCTAGGCTAATTGCTTATGGAGCCTTAGTATACTTTATCATACTCCCCGGTTGCTTTCTTTTCTTCGGAGAAGGTATGCAATCCCTTTCCCTCTGTTTAAGCCTTGGGCTTATCCCTAAGTGGTTTTTTCCGAATTTATTTTCGATAAAACTATACTAGGGTGTTACTGTACCTTCCTGTTCCAGTAAGTCTGGTTCAAAGACGGACAGAACAACAGAGTTTTTAGTCTGAGTCCGTGTTGTCTGGCTTGGGGCAGAGTCTCCCTCGCTGACCTAACACTTACAAAGGGAGCTTAGCTCCCTTAGGTCACTACCGAAGGTTTCTGTAAGTTATGATTCCTTCTTTTGTGATCGAACAGACTAAGTCCTGTTGCTGTTCTCGGGGGAGGATAAGTTCTTCCCTTGGGAGTAGCAACGCCTTCCTTGCTTTGGTGCTCTGGAAGCTGGCAAGTATTGCTGGCCCTTTCCCTTAGATCTCCCTTAGGCTAAGACAAAGTTCTTGGCTGCGGGTGATCTGTCACTAAAGCAAGGTTGGCAGGACCCTCTTGTCCCTTCCCCCTCTATCTCCGTAATGGCCTAGCCATTACTGTACTGTACCTTGCCGGCCGGCAGAGCTGGCCGGCAGGGGTATTACTGTACTGTACGTCGTTCTACTTCTGGACCTATTATAGGTTGGGATGTGGAATTGACTAAGCCCATTGCCGGCCGGCAGAGATGCTGGCCGGCAAGGGTCTTATGTTTTCGAGTGCTGCCCGGACCTCTCTTGGTCCCTCATCCATGCCTGCCGGCAGAGCCGGACGGCATTGGTCAAGGAAGCCTGAATTAAGTTTCTCCCCTTCCTTATATGCACTCTTTCGGTTGCCGGGCTTGGGGGGTTGTGTACACTCTTATCCCGGCATCCATTC
The DNA here is from genome assembly GCF_036898095.1 of Palaemon carinicauda. Taxonomy (NCBI): domain Eukaryota; kingdom Metazoa; phylum Arthropoda; class Malacostraca; order Decapoda; family Palaemonidae; genus Palaemon; species Palaemon carinicauda. The sequence goes on along the minus strand of NC_090740.1, from coordinate 107,213,427 downwards.
TATTTTCTTCTAGTGCTGTACCTGTCCCGGCTGCCGGCCTATGAGGCCGGCAGCCGGGCAGGTGTAGTCTTCTGGTTCTTTTGCTGCCGGCTGGCATCGGTCTTGTACCTTTGCCGGCCGGCTTATGTCAGTCCTTGTCTGCCGGTCACCAAGAGTGTGGCCGGCAGCTGGGTACTACCTTGTGTAGTTGCTGGCCGGCAGTCATTGCCGGCCAACACTGGCTGTTGCCGGCCGGCAGTTGCTGCCGACCGGCACAGGCATTTGAACCAGAGTGCTGCCGCCCTATAGCTGTTAAGTAGTATACTTTAAAGCTAGTTGTGGTGTGTGCCGGCAGGCAAAGGCAGGCCGGCACACATCCTCCTATACTGTACTAGTATTCTTCTGTATAGCATATACAGTAAGAAGAAAACTATAGTAAAGGTTTAGGTACAGCACTGTATCTTCTAACACTATTGTGTTTTCTTGCACAGCCCTTTGCTGTTGCCCTCAGATAGGAAGCAGAGTTCTTCCCTGTCTATTATCCAGGATTTTAAAATCATTGCCTAGGTGTGAGCTCCACCTGTTTCCTCTGGAAACCTTGCATTGGTTACTCTAGAAGAGATAAACCATTTTGATTTTATTATCTGGAAGGCTGCAATAATGGGTTGTGAGGGAAACACAAGTGTGTGTCTTTCCTTTCTGAATTGTTATGCTATACTATGCATATCCAGTGATACATAGTTCACTTGATACTCATGGAAATTTCTTCTCTTTACAGAAGGACACTCCGAAGTGGGGAAGTGCTTTCTGCAATGTCAGCAGCAAGAACCTCTGCGGACATGAGTTTTGTAGGAGACACGCAGCATACGCTGTCTCCAAGGATGATCTCCGGTTTTGGGACCCTCAGGTATGTACTGTGTGCACTAACCTGATTAATGAGACATTTAAATAGCTAGGAAGAAGCTTCGTACCTGGGTAAGGGGCTTCCAAAAGAACACTTCTGGCCCTTATCTTCCAAGTGAGAAGATGAGGGCGTATCTTTTCCCTAAGGCATCAGCTGATGCAGTGATTCCCCAGCCTCAAGAGGAGATCCCCTAAGTTCAGATCCAGGTGGATGCTGAAGTCGCGGTCGCGATGCAAGACATCCAGCTAAATGACAGGATATCTGATGTGGACGGGTGTCAGGAGGAAGACCTCCTGGCAGAAGCCCAGGATGAAGTTCAAGCCCCTCTACATCGGCCGGTCTCCCAGTAGAGCTGGGACAGGCCCTCTCTTCTATTGTTGGAATGATCCAACAAATGCAGAAGGAGAATCAGGAGAAGGCGGCTGCAATGGAACTGCGAATGCAGTGCCTTGCAGAATCACATGGGCCCCAGAAAAAGCTCAATGTGAAAGACCTTCCCTTGTGCTCAGATGCTAACCCATGGAGGTATGCTGAGCACATGCCGATGACGACTGGAAAGATCGTCATCTCGGATAAGCTGGGTTCAGTTCCCCTGGAGGGTGGAATTCTGGCCCAGCAAGGCATCATATCCGGACTGTTATGTCCGACTGAGGAAGGAACCAGCTTCAAAGGAGGAGACAGAGCCGAAGGAGGTCATAGTGATGGACCATGCTAAGGCTCAAGCTCTACTTTCATCCTCGATGAAAGAGAGGGGCTTCTCTAACTCAAAGGTAGCTGCATTGAATAGGAAGCTCCCTTCCTTTGTGTCCTCGCCTACTAGAGCCTTCCCCCTTTTACAGAAAGGGTTTCTGGCTGTACTAAAAGCAATCGAGGCTGGCAAGTCTTGCCCCTCCCTAGAGGAGTTTAAACCCTTGTCGCTGGCCCTGCCTATGGACCACAAAGACTGGAAGGACGTCCATCTTACATTCTCAGTGGGAAAGTTGGAGGCTGATATTGCCGGACGTCAGTTCGGCAAGGACCTCCCTAAGCTGTCTGACTTTCTTTTGCGAAGTGAGTTCGATACAAAAGAAAGACTGACTGCCTCAATGTCTCTTCAGACTACACTCGAGACGATGGCAAGTGACCCCAAGGTCCATGAAATGTTCATGGTAGTGGCCAAGCCTCATCTGGCCACAGTGACGAAGGACCTTTATGGCTTCGTCAAGGCAAGGAGAGCTTGTAGGGAGTTCGTGTTTACCTCGGCTACGGTGAGGCACGAGCTAAAGAAACTAATCTCCTCCAACATTTGGGGAAAAGACCTTTTTGCCTACCGACTTGGTCAAAGAAGTTTTTGATAAAGCTGCCTTGGAGAATAGAAACCTTCTCCAGAAGTGGGGCCTGGCTATCAAAAGAAAGTCTTCCCCGGATGAGGGTCCTCAACCAAAGAGGAAGACTATGAGGACTAGGCTACCGTCTCGGCCAGCCAAGCCTCTTAGACAGCAACAGCAACTGCAATTGCCATTGCCCCCAGTGCCCCAGATCATGGCACAAACCCCGACCACCTTTCAGTGGGTACCCCAGGCCGTGTCGACACAGTCCACGGCATTCACCCCAGCGTTCGAAGGGCAGTCTACTTCCTTTCGAGCAAAGCCTAGAGGAGCAGCCAGAGGCTCGTCTAGACGCCCCTCAAGGGGAAGGGGATTCAGGGGTGGTCGTGGTCAGGAAGGCAAGACCTCAGGACGGCAGTCCAAGTGAGGTGATACCGGTAGGAGGGAGACTTCTGAAATTTCGGGATCGGTGGACCTTCGATCCCTGGGCCCACAGCTTACTCAAGAATGGACTGGGCGGGAGCTGGTACAGCACTCCACCCCCGTACCTTCGGTTTTTCCAACACTCCACCCCCGTTATGGAGGAGTACGTTCAAGAATGGTTGGAGAAAAAGGGTGAAGCCCATCAATTTCTAAGGGAGGCTGTTTTGTGTTCCAGAAAGACTCGGAAAAGCTCAGAGTCATTCTGGACTTGTCGCCACTTAACAAGTTCATAGTGAATTGCAAATTCAAAATGCTAACACTGCAACACATAAGGACCTTACTGCCCAAGAGGGCATATTCCGTCTCTATAGACTTGTCAGACGCCTACTGGCACATTCCAATTAGCCATCGACTCTCCCCCTACCAAGGGTTCAGGCTAAAACGAAGACTATACGCCTTCGGAGCCATGCCATTCGGGCTAAACATAGCCCCAAGGATTTTTACGAAGCTTGCGAGCGTAGCTCTCAAACAATTTCGCCTAAAGGGAATTCAGGTAGTAGCCTACCTGGACGACTGGTTGGTGTGGGCAGCATCCGAGACAGAATGCTTGCAAGCTTCCAGTCAAGTGATCCAGTTCCTAGAGTACCTAGGCTTCAAGATCAACAGAAAAAGTCTCGACTTTCTCCATCTCAAAAGTTCCAGTGGCTAAGATCCACTGGGACCTTTTGTCACACCGTTTCTCCACCCCGGCGAAGAAAAGGAAGGAGATAGCGGGTTCTGTCAAGAGACTTCAAGATTCCGAAAGGATATCAAGACACGAGCAGGAGAGAGTACTGCGCTCTCTCCAGTTTGCTTCGGTGACAGACCCAGTGCTAAGAGCACAGCTAAAGGATGCAATCGGAGTTTGGAGAAGTTATGCATCAAACGCGTGAAGAGATCTGAGAAGACCAGCCGCTTCGGCTAAGTACTCTTCTCAGGCCTTGGTCCCACGCCAGACATCTAAAGAAGTCAGGTTCTTCTTCAGCCACCTCCCCCGTCGGTGACGATTCACTCAGACGCCTCAAAGGAGGGATGGGGAGGTCACTCTCATCGGAAAAAAGTCCAGGGGACTTGGTCCAGGCTATTCAAGACCTTTCTCATAAAACTTTCTAGAAGCTAGGGCAGTGCTCCTTACCTTAAAGAAAGTCTCCCCGCGTCATTCGTTCCACATAAAGTGGTAATAGACAGCGAGGTAGTTGTAAGATACTTGAATCGACAAGGATCGAGGTCACCACCTCTCAACCAGGTGATGTTGGCCGTCTTCCGATTGGCGGAGAAGAAGAAGTGGTACCTGTCGGCAGTTCACCTTCAAGGAGTCCGCAATGTGACAGCGGACGCTCTATCCAGGTTCACACCGATAGAGTCGGAATGGTCCTTAGACGCAGGATCATTCTCCTTCATTCTGAATCAGTCCCAGAACTGCAGATAGACCTCTTTGCGACGAAAGACAACAAGAAGTTGCCCCTGTACGTGCCCCGTACGAGGACCCCTTAGCGGAAGCAGTGGACGCGGTGTCCCTCGACTGAAACAGATGGTCCAAGATTTATCTGTTCCCTCCTCACAACCTTCTGTTGAGGGTCCTCAACAAACTGAGATCCTTCAAAGGGTAGCGGCAATAGTGGCCCACAAGTGGCCGAACAGCGTGTGGTTCCTCCTGGCATTGGAACTGTAGCTGAAGTTTGTACCACTACCAGATCCAGTTCTGACCCAGCGAGTCCAGAAGTCAACTGTCTGCGCTTCATTACAGAAAACCTGGACCCTGCAGTTCATGATTTTCTCTCCCTAGCGGTGAGAAAGCGTTTCGGGATTTCGAAAGCCAGTATAGACTTCCTTGAGGAATATAAATGCAAATCTACTAGAAGGCAATATGAGTCATCTTGGAGAAAATGGGTGGCCTTTTGTCAAGGCGAAGATTCCGCAGGAGATCTTGACAGACTTCTGCTTATCTTTTTTCCCCACCTCCATGGTCAAGGGTTGGCAGCGAACACGATTTCAGCGTGTAAGTCTGCTTTGACAAGACCCATTCTATATGCCTTCCAGGTCGACCTAGGTAACGAGATCTTTAATAAAGTCCCGAAAGCCTGTGCTAGGCTCAGACCTTCAGCACCTCCAAAGCCCATTTCATGGTCTTTAGACAAGTTCTTCATTTCGCTTCTCTGTTGAGCAATGAAGAGTGTGCGTTAAAGGATTTGACACAAAAAGTTATTTTCCTATTTTGCACTCGCGTCCGGGGCCAGGGTTAGTGAGATTGTAGCCTCTCGAGAGAGGCAGGTCGTGTTCAGTTCCTGGATGGGGAAGAACTGAACCTGTTTCCGGATCCTACGTTTCTCGCCAGGAATGAGTTACCCACCAACAGGTGGGGTCCCTGGAGGATCTGCCCTCTGAAAGAAGATGCATCTCTATGTCCAGTAGAATGCCTAAAGGTCTATCTTCATAGAACTTCAGACTTCAAGGGTGGTCAACTATTCAGGGGAGAAACATCAGGCTCAAATTTATCTCTGAATCAACTCAGAGCGAAAATCACATATTTTATTCGCAGAGCGGATCCTGACAATACACCCGCAGGTCACGATCCGGGGAAAGTTGCCTCATTCTTAAATTTCTTTAATTGTATGGATTTTGAACATCTCCGTTCATACACTGGCTGGAAGTCTTCCAGAGTGTTCTTTAGCCACTATGCGAAGCAAGTAGAGGAACTAAAAGAGATCTGTGGTAGCAGTGGGTCGCGGTGTTAACCCTACTGTTTAACTCTGCGAGGAACAGTGGTCTTAATTGGGACGATTAATTCCAGGGTGAGTGTGTAGTTACATACTGTACTACAAACTAAGTGAGGGCACTGTGTTGCCCATCCAGACTGTTCCATTTCCGAAGGTGAACCTAGCATAAGTGCAGACATGTGTGCCGAGCGTTTCTAACGCTAATGTCATTGATTTGTAATACAGGCTTTTATGACTTTGATACCTCGGTATCTTAAAAGTGGCATCTAATGTTTTTTCTTTCAGACAAACAAGCTCTGTTTACTATCATACTTATGCTTAAAGTTTTGGGTTATCCTCTTCTATATATATATATATATATATATATATATATATATATATATATATATATATATATATATATATATATATATATATATATATATATATATATATATATTTATATATATATATATATATATATATATATATATATATATATATATATATATATATATATATATATATATATATATATATATATATATATATATATATATATATATATATATATAATTGTGGTTAACCTGTCTATTTATTGCCTATCAATAATCTGGTTCTTGAGAACCTTGCGTCTCCTTCACCTGTGTCAATTTATTGGTATAATTGAGCATTCATTCTATGTACCTTATCTGGGATAATTCTAATAGAATTGTTCTGTTATGCAAGCTATGTTGCATTGGTTTTCCTCCTATGCGGATATAAAACCTTTGTCCAATACAAGTATTGTGCGGAAAACTGGTCGATATTTCATATTGACGCAGTGGTCCTTTACAAACTATGCTTTACTTAATATAGGGCGAGACCACTATATTAGCTTGCCTGGTATTCATACATAGATATATGTACTCTTCGAGACTTTTCCAGAGTCTAGTAGGACTCTTCCCTGTATGGGGCAGGAAGCTCTAACATAGTTTATAGTTAGTTGAAAAGATGTATAACGGTAACATCTTAGGTCTCTAGGTCTAGTCGACCAGGAAAAAATTACCTCCGGGGAGTACGGCACGTTCTGAGAATCCACAGATACAGTAATGCTCTGGTACACTTACATCAGGACGACATGGCTTGAGCCCAAAAAACGGATTTTGAGCGAAGCGAAAAATCTATTTTTGGGTGAGATGGCCATGTCGTCCTGATGGACCCGCCCTTGCCTTTCTAAGAAAGGGCTGTAGGACCCCTCCCTACATACAGTATCTGTAGCACCTCGTGTACGCTACAAGGAATACAGATGGCGCCAGGATTGGCGCCAGGCACGCAAACGAATCGGGGGATAGGGAAGCCTTGGGAGCGGCTCCCCTTTTTCTTTCCCGAATTCATATCTCGTCAATCACCTCCTACGAGACAAAATCTCTGTTCAGGTCGTAGATTGCCATGTGACGTGTCTAGAATACGTCCTCTGATATGTCGCGATATCCCTTTCACGAGGGATACTCGCTCCAGGAGTTAGAATTCTGGTACCTTAAGGTAAATTCTCTGGGAATATCGCCGTAGTTGTAATATACCCTAGGAAGCTACCCTATAGGAACTTCCATCAGGACGACATGGCCATCTCACCCAAAAATAGATTTTTCGCTTCGCTCAAAATCCGTTATATATATATGTATAAAGTAATGAGGTACTGACAAATTTGAGAGTCTCTAGTCACTATAGTCTAGTGGAAGGAAGACGCAGGCGCGGGAGGCCTAGGTCTATTTTGTACTAGGTCGCCTTTTTCCTTTAAGCACATGTCACAGCTGTCACGAATGTTATATCTTCCTCATCTTTCGAGAGCCGAGCAAAGTGAATATATCTAAGAGGAAAAATACAATTGTTCTCCTGTCTTTTATCTCCAGAGATAAAATACAATAAATTCGATTGCTAAATATATTAATTTATACAAATGCTTATAATGGATGTTCAAATAAGATTTTAAAAATATTTATCATTGCTTTAAAAATGTATAAGTACTTACGTGGTTAAATATACTAACCGATAGAACATTTAAATTACCTCAGATCGTAACTATAGCCTCTCCATTTTATGGTCATAACATTTCTCATAAGACGAAAAGACTTGCAGCATGCGGCGTTTAGTTACAATGAGGAAAATTTTGGAGATGATCCTCATGAAGGACTATATAAGTTGTACCACAAGGTAATGCCATGTAAAATTCTGGTACTGATCATCCTTGGTAGAATTAATGGCGTCAAATTGAATACTAAAACGGCAAAGCTGAAAACAATTGGGATGTTGATCTCTCGCATCACTGAATTACAACAACAACCTTTTGTCGGTAGAGAGATAAAACATATAACTTTCGGAGTATCTATTGGTCAAAATATGTAGGAAGCCCAAGGGAGGAATATATTTAACAATGACGATAGCACAAAAAATTATGCTGTGTAGTTTTATAATTATAAAATTCTAATAAAAAAACCAAAGCGTCTTAGCTATGTAAACACATACAAACATACGGTAGAATAATGCTTTTGCTTAATATTGCAATGTGAAATTTCACCCACTATTTCATCAAGTCTTTTTTCTTTCCTGCTTCGGGATAAACTCATGCATGCTATTCTATCTTGTTTCTCCTCCTCTTGTTTATTTTGAACTGTTTACAGTTTGTGCATGAAAGACTCAATTTAATGCTTTTGCTGTTCTTAAATTATTTTATTTTGCTTATACGTTACTCATCTAGTAGTTCATTTATTTCCTTGGACTTATAGAACCTAGTTTTTCCAACTAGGATTTTAGATTAGCTAATAATAATAATAACAGTAATAATAATAATAATAATAATAATAATAATAATAATAATAATAATAATAATAGTAATAATAATAATAATAGTAATAATAATAATAATAATAATAATAATAATAATAATGATAAAAATATCAATTATATAGATAATTATTATTATTACAATAATAATAATAATAATAATAATAATAATAATAATAATAAAAACAATAATAATAAGAAATAAGAATAATGATACAAATAATAATAATGATACAAATAATAATAATGGAGGTAATTATTATCACAATAATAATAATAATAATAATAATAATAATAATAATAATAATAATAATAATAATAATAATTATCTTGAAAAGAGATACACTTGATATATGGTGAGAACATATGGTTTGTCAGGAAAATACATAGAAATTGGAAATCGATACTATAAGAGCAATAATAAACTGGATGAAAACACTTATAAAAACTTCTTGGATGGACAGCTGCAAGGGTGCTAAGACAATACCAACTCTTGAGTTTGTTTCATCGAATTTCCATATATCTGAGGAGAATGGCAAGTGACGGAGAGCTGACAGTGGGATGGATATCACGATGATAAGATTGGAACTCACTCGTCTAGCATGTCTTTGTCTGTTACTTGGACTACTTTACCGGTCCTAATGGGGACAGTGTACCACTTTTCCTGACTAAATTTACGTCAAATTCAATTCTGTTAATGAAAGTGAGAATAGATCCATTCTCAGATTATATTACTTCGAATTAACACACACATGGGGATGAACAAACTCCTAGTTTGTATCAGAGGATTATAACATCGTTATTTTTTCTGGTTTATTTTGTTTTGTGTTCATAACTTTGACATCAATCCAGCCTCTGTATGATAAAAGTAATGGTAATGTTTTTATTATTATTATTATTATTATTATTATTATTATTATTATTATTATTATTATTAATAATAATAATAATAATAATAATAATAATAATAATAATAATAATAATAATAATAATAATAATAATAACAATAATTTATAGAATTTGGTAGAAAATCCTCTTTCAATCATTTTGAAATGAATATGATCTTGCGGCATTCAGTTTATAAGGAACCTTATCAAAGTTAACTACTTATTGGTAAGTACTCATGTTATTCCCATTTTCAGAGGGGAGAGATACTGACCTTTTCAAATTATCTGTTTATTTCATTCAAAGTATAAGAAAAGGTCAGTAAAAACGGTTTTAGAATTGTTTATTCTTATCCTATTGATCCTGTGGTACTGACGGAAGTGTTCGTATCGTCCAGTATGCATACAAATTTCCATGATTAGAAATTCTTCAGCTTAATTCTCATTGGTTGTTGGATCTCAATGCA
>NC_090740.1:107183905-107193905 GCF_036898095.1 Palaemon carinicauda | reverse complement strand
CATATAAATGAAATATTACTCTGTGATAGTTCCTTAGTACGTAGTAATTTTGAAAGAAATGGGAAAAAACGAAAAAATGGCAATCACAGGAAAATCGAACACATACTTATATATACGCCATATCTGGCTAAAAAAAAAATAGGCATGGGTAGCCAGATCATCTAGAAACACTTTCCAACACTATAAAAATATAAGTTTTGCGACACTACTTGCCAATTCCTTACGGTAACATGACTAAGCAAAAAAATGCAAAACAAATAAAAAGGGGCACTCGCGGAAAAATGCCCAACATTCTAATATACGGCATCTCAGATAAAAAAAAAAGACATGCACGTGTTAGCCCAACCATCAAGGCACACTTTCTAACACATAAACATGAAAAAAAAATCAATAATATACGGCAATTCCTTACTACGTAGTAAATTTTTACAAATATTGAAAAAAAAACAGAAATTGGCAACCGCAGTTAAATACCCAATATATCAATAACTACGTCGTATCTGACAAAAACAAAATCACGCATGGGTAGCCAGATCATCTAGACACACTTTCCAACATTAAAAAAGCAAAAGTTTTACGACACTATTTCGCAATATCTTACGGAAAAATGACTTGGCAAAAAAATTAAAAAAAATTAAAAAGGGACACTCGCGGTAAAATGCCCGACATTCTAATATACGACATCTCAGATAAAAAAAAAGACATGCACGTGTTAGCCCAACCATCAAGGCACACTTTCTAACACATAAACATGAAAAAAAAATGAATAATATACGGCAATTCCTTACTACGTAGTAATTTTTACAAATATTGAAAAAAAAACAGAAATTGGTAACCGCAGTTAAATACCCAATATACCAATAACTACGTCGTATCTGACAAAAACAAAGTCATGCATGGGTAGCCAGATCATCTAGACACACTTTCCAACACTAAACAAGCAAAAGTTTTACGACACTATTTGGCAATATCTTACGGAAAAATGACTTGGAAAAAAAATGAAAAAAAATGAAAAAGGGGCACTTGCGGTAAAATGGTCCTCGTGGTGATGAACGACATTTTAACTAAAAAAAAAAACATGCACATGGTAGCCAAACAATCCACCAAGACTTTCCACAACTGATAACCTATACAAGTTGCACCATTCTACGACAATTTCATAATACGTAATAACTTTGATAATTATGCAAACTACCTCAGAAGGGTAAACTCGGACGCGAACGACCCCGACGCGTCTCAGAAATCGGGGAAGGAGTAAAGCTACAGCAATGCACATCTGGACACTACTAGAGCGTGTAGGGGAGACACCTCCTGCAGGTCGATCACCCACAAATTCAGTCACAGGGGTGAGTCACGTGAGAAAAACCTGTTTTTTTTTGACGCTCGGGGTCGCAAACGACCCACCGTACCTATCCAGGGATATAGAAAAGACCAAAAGTTTTATGTAATCACTGACGGGAACATCGTTGTAGAAGAATGTTTCTTGAAGGGGGGATTCTATTTTATAACGAAAGAAAGCGTCTCTCTTCCGTATGCATTAGAACACTCACATCCCTTTTCCAAAATACACTTGATAAGATTATACGTACTAAATTTGCTATTTATGTTGCATAAGTTCTCTCAGGTGTTACATTGCCTTTTGTAAGATGTTCGTTGACATGCAACCATTGTTCTTGAGCCTTTTACCTCCAATAACCCTATTATCTGTTCATTGTGGATTCCCTTGCTTGGGGATACTCTCTGGCTATATTTCCCACCGTTAATCAAATTTTGCATATATTCAATTTTTCTAATTTATTTTTTCGGTAATTTGCTATCGATTACATCGGTATATCATTACTTTTTTGCATCGTTTATGTTTCCATTCACTTTGTAACTATATGCCATATATGTATCATGTTTATTACATACGCTTAATTCCTTCTATTGTTTAGCTAGATCCAGTTACTTATTATACCATGGCCACTTTCCCAAATAGGTTTATGCCGACCTTATCTCTGACATAGTGAGGAGGATTGATTTTTTTTTTTCATTTACATTTTGTTGTTTGCCAAATCCAAAGAGAGAGAGAGAGAGAGAGAGAGAGAGAGAGAGAGAGAGAGAGAGAGAGAGAGAGAGAGAGAGAGAGAGAGAAGGAGTGTGGGTGTGGGTGTGTATGTCAGCGAGAGGGAGGCGGTTAGTGTAATGTTTGGTTGTTATAAGAAAGACTGTTGGTATAAATGAGTATGTTTGTTTATGTTTTTAGGTAGGTGAGGACAGTAGCGAATGTCTTGGGCGAATGCTCTTTTTGATTTGACTGCAGCTAGAGGCAGTTGTGAGTGGGAATGCTGGATTATCATTATCATAATTTTACCAGCGTGGAAGTGTTTAACTATTTTGACCGCTATAATTCCTCGTTTGGAGAATTTTTTTCTTAAATGCTGATCTTTAGTTGCTGACCTGGCCTGTAATAACTTGCATTTAGACTGCTCTTTTGGATTGCTCAACCGTTGATGAATTGGCCTGTGTATTAAGATTTCGTATGATGATGATGAGAATGATGAGGATAATGAGCTTAACACCAATGACCCCGAAGAGTTAAGGCTATTGTGGCAAATTAAAAGAATCGCCTGTTTCTCATATAGTCGTATTGTGCCAATAAAGACAGTTGGCTCAGTGAATGATTACTTAAGTTTTTTTTTGTACTGTTATCTTATAAAACTTTTAGTGAACACACGCAATATATATATATATATATATATATATATATATATATATATATATATATATATATATATATATATATATATATATATATATATACCTATACCTATATATATATATATATATATATATATATATATATATATATATATATATATATATATATATATATATATATATATTTGCGTTTTGAAGTGAGGGTTGTGGTTAATTTAAATTTGTTTTATTTGTGTTTAGGTTTGAGCCCTTTTTTTTTTATTGATTCTGAGGGGTTTACTTGATTTTGGATGGGTTTTTGTGTTAAGTATTTTACTTTTAGGGAATACAGTAATAAGGTTATGGGTTTTCTTTTTCATTTCCCTTCTGTCTAAGAGTCCAGTTGATAACGTGAGGGGAAAGTTTGTGCTGAGGAGACATTTGTCACTTTAAGTTATATATGGGTGTGGTAGTTGTTTTTGCGACATCCTGCCACATAATTTTGCCGCCCGAACAGGGAATGCTGAGGTGGTATCGATAGCTGGACTCTTGGATGAAGGACTGATATGATACAAAATTGGATTTCAGACTGAAAAAAATGGAAGAGCAGAATAAACTATTAAGGGAAGAATTGCGGTCAGATAAAGAGCGGGAGGAAAAATTGTCCATAGAGAAAGAGAAGTTGTTGCTTGAGAATGCGGGGCTGAGTTGTGAAAACGTAGAATTGCGAAAGGAACTGAAAGCGCTTAAGGGAACTGTATAGAGAGTGGAAGGAAGTTTTGAGATGAGGATGCAAGAGAATGAGGAGCGAAGGCAGGAAAATATGGAAAGTATGATGGGGCAAGTTATGGGGATGATGAAGACGTCCATGGGTGATGGTGTAGTCGCAAGAGTGTCCTCAGCTTCGGGGAAGGTTGGTAGTGGAAGAGAAGGCTAAAGTAAGTGATAATGGAAAAGGTAGTGATAGTAAGATGGAAGATAAGAGGATGACATATTGTGCAGGATTGATTTTTTTTATTTTTTTTTTTTTCATTTATAATGTGTTGTTTGCCAAATCCAGATTGTTTTTTAGATGTTATAATAATTCAGACAATAAAAATTACATTATTTAATAATAATGTAGTAAAATTACTACTTATCGCACACACGATTAGAGAGAGAGAGAGAGAGAGAGAGAGAGAGAGAGAGAGAGAGAGAGAGAGAGAGAGAGAGAGAGAGTGAGAGTGTGTGCATGTCAGCGATTGAGAGGTAGTGTAATGATTGGTTGTTGTGAGAAAGACTGTTCATAAAAATGAGATTGTTTATGTTTTATAGCTAGGTTTCGACACTGGCGAATGTCTTGGGCGAATGCTCTTTTTTATTTGACTGCAGCTAGAGGCAGTTGTGATTGTGAATGCTGGATTATCATGATTATTATTTTACCAGTGAGGAAGTGTTTAATTCTTTCGACAGCCTAATTCCTCCTTTGTAGAACTTATTTTTTTGAATGCTGATATTTAGTTGCTGACCTGGCCTGTAATAGCTTGTACTTACACTGCACTTTTGGATTGCTCAACCGTTGATGACCTGGCCTGTGTATTAAGATTTCGTATGAAGATGATGATGATTATGATAATGACCTCAAATAGTTAAGGCTGTTGTGGCAAATAAACTGTCTTCGTTTTCTCATATAGTGGTGTTATGCCAATAAAGACAGTTTGGCTCAGTGAATGATTACTAAAGTGTTTTTTTTTTTACTGTTATCTTGCTAAACTTTTAGTGAACACACGCAATATATAACAGTATATATTTTTGTGTTTTCAAGTTGGGGTTGCAGTGAATTTAAGTTTTAGGTTTTTTTTTTTTTTTGAGAGGGTTATATGATTGTGGGTGGGTTTTTGTGTTTAGTATTTTAGTTTTAAGGAATATGTTTTTATTTCCATTCGGTCTAAGAGTCCAGTTGATAGCGTTAGGGGAAAGTTTGTGCTAAGAAGGCATTTTTCAGTTTGAGTGATTCAAGGGGTCGTGGTTGTTTTTGTGACATCCCGCCACAATATCCAAATGTAACCATCCACTGAGACGGTGAAGACTATTTTATACCAAAAGTTGTATAATATTTCTATATACAGTAGGGTAATTTCTAATTCGAATTCAATAAACATCTGATCACAGAACAATCTCATATGGCTAGGTTTTTTTATCTTATCTGGAGTGAACATAACATTTATGGGTTAGTCCTAAAATCTCAGGGTGATTTCTATCTTCCCAATTCATTAACCCTCTTTACTTTTAATTGCATTTAATACTTCTCTGGCGAACAACCTTCACAAAAGATTACAAAATACATCGTTTCTTAATTAGGTGGTGAGACTCGTTAATTGAATGGTAGGATGGTATCCAGTAAAGTAGATAAGGATTTTAAATATATTTTCGAAAAAAATCCCTGCAAGTTCCATTACTCTACTATTAAAATTGTGGCCAGGAAGGTGTTCATAAACAAACAAACACCCCACACAAACAAACAAGCTCTCAAACACACAAACAGTGAGTAAAACATAACCTCCTTCAAACATTGAAATTCGTGATATGAGAAGCAGGGTTGAGATACAAAGTAAAAAATTGAGAAATGCCTAACTTTAATGTTGAAATTGTATTCACCCTATCCACTAGACAATTCATAAGAAGATAGATGAGAGAGAGAGAGAGAGAGATGAGAGAGAGTGAGAGGAGAGAGAGAGAGAAGAGAGAGAGAGAGAGAGAGAGAGAGATTTTACAGTGAAGCAATCGTAACAGAGGAGATGGGTGGCCGATTGATCTGTGACTCTTTCATAATCTGACTTTGCTATATCTTAATTGAAACCTGGTTTTTTTTGCGAGCAGGATTTAAATCAAACTTTTCTCCTTTACTCTTGAGATTTGGTATCTCATTAAGGGATTAAAGCATCAAGAACACATTGTAAATATAAATGGTCAAAAGTTTTGCCTATGTTTAAATCCCCTTGCAGGCTGTCATGAGACACAGAGCGTTAAAAATTTCAATGTAAGTTACAGAGCTTTTCTTTAATTTCATGGATCAATGTGATTACAATTTATTCTCTCTCTCTCTCTCTCTCTCTCTCTCCTCTCTCTCTCTCTCTCTCTCTTCTCTCTCTCTCTCTCTTCTCTCTCTCTCTCTCTCTTTAATATATGCGGACACATAAGTATATACATAATCTTAAAGTTACCTCTTTTTCGTTATTTTAAAGATAGCTGAAAGAAAATCTAATAACTATTACGTTACATGAATATAAAGAGCTTGAACAATAAATTTAATTCATTGAAATAAAGCTGGACTATCCTCCATCAGACCACTGCTATCCAGAAGAACAAAGATTAAGAAAAATTTAAATTTATATATATATATATAATATATTATATATATATATATATATATATATATATTATATATATGAAATTATATCACAAACACTCGTGATTTCAATCAATGTAAATATCACCCACAACAGCATTAAATACCGAATTCTACCTGGGGAATATATATCCACTTGGATTCATTTTATGGTCACAGCTTCTGGCCGGGCAGAGATTCGAACCCTAGCCTATTTAGCCGAAAACCATACCTACGAGGACTCTACCAACTGAGCCATCAAGAGAGATATAAGTTTATGACAAGTCCCCGTACATATTCCCATCTCCACCATGATCGCTGAATTGTGAGTTTGCAACACGTGGTTATTTTTTTAAAGAATATATATCACTAACACTCGTGATTTCAATCAATGTAAATATCAACCACAATGGCTACCCTGGTATCTAAAGTCAATTTAAACAGTACAGAACTCAAAAAAATCAAATCTGAAACTTACACCTCATTACTCGCAAGTCCAGTAACAGTAAAATACTAACAAGAATTAACAGACACAGACTAGACGCAGCCGAATGCCTCCTGGAGATTCTTGGTAAGGCTAGTCTCCTACTTGAGATTTCCTCGTTTAACTACGATGAATGTTGCAACGATACTTCCAGAAAAATAATAGATCATGACGACATCGCTTAAATACGACCGCTTTGTTCATGTTCAAACTCGTAGGGCACCCCACTACATAAGGTCCTCGGTTTGACGATAATCTTTGTTAGACGATTTTGGAAACCTGACAATCGAAAATGACATTGAACGACAAACGACGAATAAGGAGCGACGTCGTTTGAAGAGCTGTAAGTCACATGCACGTGGTGTGTAAGACGGTATAGACGTTTGAGATGACTCCCCGTAAATATAACTCCCCAGAGTCACTTGAAATTAGTTCCACACCACTTCCGAGTCACTTAAAAATAGTTTCCTGGCACTCCCCCATCAGGTTGAAATGATTCCCATTTTTAATGCTCAAAATAGAAATAATATAGGAGTAATTACACTTTTAATAAAAAAAATTTCAACTTTATACAAACGACAACATTGAAATGATACTCTTATTTGTAGTCAAGATTAGGTATCTTCTTAGCTATACTGTCTTTTTATTTCGTAAATAAGCTCCCGATGACATCGTGCTGGTCCCCTTCTTCGGTGGTAGGGTGACAATGAGTGAAAGAGACAGTTTCCTTATGCTTCATTGGCGCTAACTACAAGCAGTTCGCTCTTCTCGAATTTTGTCTTAGATTAACCTGCTGGCTTCTGACTTTGTTTTCAAATTTTATATATCCACCAGAGGTGTTGCAGTTGTCTTGGATGACGAAAGACCATCGCTTTCTCCTGACATTATCTTAATCCCCTCAGTGACTTCTAAATGTTCAAGATAGCCCTCCGTATTTGATACAAAAGAACACTTTCACTTCCGTCATTTCACTGGAGAACCATGACTGTAATCACTCAAGGCACAGTCGACGGTTGAGTAATTTCAAACTAGTAGGAAGTCGTCTGAAACTAGTTTAAAAGGGTGAGTCTTTTGAACCCGTTACACCCCTCCGCGTACATAAGGAGGCCATGTGGGCATCGTTAGCCAATTTCTACCAATGAATCAGGAATGATCATGGACCTCTGAAACCACAGCCACCATGACCAAAAAGGACGTGAAAGGGATGAAAGAACCCAATAAGTCAAACACAGTGGCCCCAGGATCCCCCACACTACCACGGTGCACTGGTTTATGGTCTAAACTATACCAACTTATGTCTGCCATGATATATGTTTCAACACATTAATACTAATACTATCAACAAAAATAAAAATAGTAAAATTCTGTTCCCTATGTATAGCCGAACTAGAATATTCTCCCAAGACTCAATAAAAAGAGGAAAGTAGCGATATAGGAATATATTTCTGCATTTCAATCGTTTGGAAAACTTTTGGTCTTATTTTTACCTTTCTATATTTCCCTTTAATGAGAGAGAGAGAGAGATGAGAGAGAGAGAGAGAGAGAGAGAGTAGAGAGATGATAGAGAGAGAGAGAGAGAGAGAGAGAGAGAGAGAGAGAATATCTTAAAAGAACAGCAATAGCCGCCAGGGATCTACAACTAATAATAATAATAATAATAATAATAATAATAATAATGATAATAATAACAATAATAATAATAATAATAACAATAATAATAATAATAAAGTTAAAATCTGCTATCAATGACGAAGCTTAAGTTCCTTTATTCATTACTAATGTATATGCAAATTAGGGGAGCTCCACATCCGGAAAAAGGGACTACGGGCTTAAACACCCAGACGAAAGCAGGCTTTAGCCTGCAGGATGGCGATGGGTGGTAGTTAAAGGGAATCAGGAAAACACTTTATATCACACAATGCACTTAATGTTTTGTCAATTCTTACCAGTTATTGTCAGTCACTCTACCAGGCGTTCAATGGCCATGTGCATATTCCTGCAATGAGTAAAATTGATGTTTCCTATCGCTATATCACGTTCCCACCATTTATCCAGTCAGTTGGGAGATGTTTAAACTACGTTAGCACGGTCCCAGTGTCATGCCGCTTGTATCTTCGTCTCAGATATTCGACGCCCATCATTCCAGCATTTGAACGGTCTTTAAAGATTCAAATTCCCATATTTTCCCTCTCACTATCCACCAATCGTCAAATTTCCATGAGGTATCTGGCAATAATCAGTGATGTTCGACAAAAAAAATCACATATAGGAGACTAGCCTAACTCTTAGCAGCTGCTCGCAACTCCCTGCACCAGTTCAATACTCCTATGCTGCATGCCACTCCTTGTGTCTAGTCGTCTAGTTGTGACACCTCATACCTTTCTGCTACTGCCAGTATCTGTTCTCAGCTCCTCATGTCGTTCCCAAGGGCTTTTTACGACTCCCTTTGTCACACATATGACTCTCTCAGGGCACCCTTGACTAAGAGCGTCTTCCCGTGGTTGTCGGTACCTTTTACTTATAACTCCCTGCTCCAACCCAGTCCTGCTGATACCTGTCTGCAACTCTCTGAAACTGTCAAAGACTCGCACAAGTTTTAATAATTCCCCCCAACTGCTCACAACTCCTAATGCTGCCTGCACCACAAAATCCTTGCTAGCCTCCAAGCAGCTACACACATCTTCCCAGGCCTGCTGGTGATTGCTCACCTTTAACTGCCCCCTCCTGGAAATCCTAATAACACACCACACCTCCGTTCAACACCCAAGACTCCCTATAGCTGTCCATAAATCAAATTGCCTTTTTCCTAACTCCCCTTGACTTCCTCAACACCGTCACTCACCCCAGCACCTACATGCAAACTCTCCGTGTTTTCCTACACTTTACACATAAAAGCAGCTCGTCACACTAGCTGGCACATAACTACATTGTCTCATGGCTTCCGGTGCCTGACAACAATTTCCTACACCTACCACAATTCCCTGTGCCTACCTGCTCCTTCTTGCTGCTCCCTGAATCAACCCATGCTTGCAACTCTCCATCTGTCCTCGACTTCCCATCTGATATTAATTCCCTATGCTTCCTTTCAACTCACCATTCCTCCCCACAGGCATCTGTGACTCTTCATGCTTCTCCGTAAGCAGCGGTGACTCTTGCCTATCCATAAGCAGCTGTGACTCATCCTGCCTCTCCCTAAGCAACTGAAACTCATCCTGCCCCTCAGTAATTAGCAGTGACTTGTCCTGTCTCCCCTATACACAGTTGTTATTCATCCTGCCTCTCCACGAGATGCTGTGACTTATCTAGCCTCTCAAAAGGTAGCTGTGCCTCATGGTGCCGTCTCCATAAACAGCTGTGATTCATCCTGTCTCTCTGTAAGCAGCCTGTAACTCATCGTACCATTCTATAACCAGCTGTGATTCAGCCTTCCTCTCCATTAGAAGCCTTGACTCATTTTTCCTGCCTTTCCG
>NC_090740.1:107168905-107176405 GCF_036898095.1 Palaemon carinicauda | reverse complement strand
CTACTACAATAGAAAGCTTTACTCCAAACTGGAGTTAGGATTACTAAAGACACTTATTTAACTGCTGTTCTTTAGTATAAATATTTAAGCCCTTCCATCAAAATGAAAATCCTCCCATTAATATTTAGATATTGAATTAAATATTATTACAGATGCAAACAGGGAGATTAATGCGAAGTATATTATAAGGTTTGCATAACGGTCCATTGGGGTTAAGGTTAAAGAGTCATCACAGTAATTTCATTTTTATCCGTCAGTATATCGCCACGGAGGAAGAAACCGTCTTCCTTTACTTCCATCTTCGATAAAAGCTTAGTGGAGTTAAGCGCATCGATAAAGTTAGGAACTCAGGAGGTCATTGCAGCTCTTTGAAAAGGACAAAAAATTATATACATTACATACATATCATCTTTTACATTAAAAGTAATGCCTATAGGATGACTAATCACAGTTATTTGTATATTTCTTATAATCCTTCAAATACAGGTGAGATGATTCTCTTTTTCAAATGGTACAATTTGTTTCAAATCTATTGGTTTTAGAATTCTGACAAAGATTTTGAGTTATGTCAAATGTTTAGAGTAAAAAAAAATCCGTTTCTACGTTTGAATTTTAGTTATCATTATAACGAAATGAATAACTACATTTAGATTCCAATTCAGGACTTATTTAGGCATTGCAAACCCCTGTACCTGAAAGGTATATGGAAAGACGAATGTTTCTATTAAGATTATAATCAGATGCATAGTATTCTTATATGGAAAGTGACAGGAACAAAACCGTCGATCCATACAAAGTCTTAGCCTCTGACAATTAAACTTCATGTAAAAATAAGCGAAAAGCCAAAATATTTTATTTACATAACAGGAAAATGCCTTTTGATCCCTCGTGCTATACTATTGCGAGAGAGAGAGAGAGAGAGAGAGAGAGAGAGAGAGAGAGGAGAGAGAGAGAGAGAGAGAGAGAGAGAGATGCACTTATATGGGACGGTACGAATATCGTAAATGGAATCAAACCTTATCTTCATTATTATTAATTTTTATATTCTATTTTGCCTTGTCTCGTTTTTTTTGCTATTTACCGGATGGATTTTGTCGATTTTGAGTAGTACCTTCCGGCCAATCTTAGAATTAGACTTTGAAAAATAGTAAAAGTTCCTTGCATGCTACTCTCTATCTCTTTTTTTTTTTCTTGTTTTTTCCTTTTATCATCGCTTACAGAAAAGTATTATTCATGTTATCCAGACATTTATGAAGGGTATTACTCACATTACATTTAATTTTTCATTGTTTCTATTATTGGTCATTTATGATATCTTAAGACAAAATAATATTTTCCTTATCCTAGTTAAAGAAATTTATTAAATAGGTCCCTTCGCAAGAGCATTGGCAAAAGATCCCGGCTTTTTCTATCTGAATTATTTCTATCTAGCATCTTCAGTTATTCAGTATGGGCTTTTATTTTTGTTAGCAAAAGAAAAGTCTAGAATTTTTATCTAAATACACAAAATTACCTCAATGTATGTTATCTATCTTTTTGGTATGAAATTCCTTAAACGGTCTGCACATCCGTGTATATATGCATTGATTGATTGATTTAGAGTTCTCTGGCAGCCTGACATCGAAAGTCATTGACGCGGATATCGTTTGTTACAAGTAACAAATAATAGAATAGTCAATTTTAAATTATAAAAGCGAGGACGACCTTATAAAATCTAAATAGCTTTCAGAAGATCTACTTTTGAAATAAATCTAAAAATACTGCTAGCATATTACAACACCTTCAGCCCAAGAATCTTGGTAAGAATGAATCTGCCATCCTAAGCAGTATTCATGCAATGTCAATTAACAGTTTGATGTGTTGTTCGATCACAATCCACAACAGCCACTCTCTTGGAGGATGAACAAGACAAAATAATTTCTCATGCTCAGTTTTTTTCTTTTCCCATCTCAAGGAGGAAAAGGAAATAAAACCAGTATTTTATATTTGGTGTGCAATAGAAGTTCATCCAGAGCAAAATCCTACGAAATAAGCTCATCATTATTCTGAAAATCGGTTTTGTTTGGCTTTCACGGAGAAGATTTTCCAGATGAATGTCCGTGGCAAGGGAGAGACAAAGAGATCAAACGTTATGGAAGTGAATCTGGCAGCATCCACTGAGGAATCCTGACGGTCCCATTACTTTCGGGGGGAAATCTTTTACGCATAGCGTTTTTGAAGAGTGTTAGTCCTTATAAAAAATTATGTGAGCTAGTAACTTTATTTTTGAAATTAAAGATATTGTAAAAATTTGTTTTAGAATATTCCCACAATTCTCTAGTTCAGAACGAACAGAGGTAATGTGTCTTACAGTAATAATTAAATTTTATTCCTTATAAAAAAGTTTTCTTCACTTCGCCGAAAACGCATTTGAAAACCTCAACTTGAAAAAAAAAGGAATTATCTCCAATAGAATTCGAATGATACTATATTATATTCAAATTAAATTTAAATACATTTCTTAAGAGAATCAATTTGAAAATATGCTTCTTAAAAAGACCTGACATAGTTCCACACAGGAAGAAAAAAGGCAAATAGGACTGATGTAAGTACAATTGAAAACAAGATCCCTAGTAAATATTAACTTATACTTGTTATAGCAATGATACCAATCTTACTACAGTCAAGTAATTCTAGCGGTATTTTCAGATAGTGCAAATTAACAAATAATTTCTGGGCATTCGACGAATCGTAGTATAACCTGGTTTCCAAATATAGAATCTTCGAGGAGACAGACAAGCCTATCTATTAAGAAATAACAGCCCTAGAGAAGAAATCTAAAACCCACAACAGTAGTGTGACTGCACACCTCGTTGGAGAGAGGAGACCAGTAGTCAAAAAAATTAGACAGGAACGATAACGTGCTAAGTTGATCCATGTAATATCGGTATAGAATAACTTGTAATTCGAGTCAAATATTAATTTTAAGGGAGACTAGTTTGGCTCTCGAAGAAATATGTGTTTGTAAAAGTTGACAGACTTGAAGACGAAATCAATTTTTTTCTGGATTTGGTGGGTTATTCGTGGGATTTTTTTTTTTTTTTTTGGAATTTCCAACATTAAAATAAACCAAAGAAGTTTAGCTAATGATGGAGAAGGACATTAAAAGTCACCAGTGTCATTGGTTGTGGAAGTAATTGTTATGCTTCACGAAGAGGAGGTCTTCCAATGTAAAGTTAATGTATATTGTGGATACTACATGATGTGATTATTTGCTCGGAAATTATGATAATTTTTTTTTCTACTTTTTTCATGGTATTTTGTTTATTAATACTTTAAATTATCAAAATAAATGTTTGAGGAAATCAGAACCACCCTTAACGTATTACGTTTGTGATTTTGATTTTATTAGCAGAATATTTTTTGTGTGATTAAGAGCATCTGCAATAGGTTTAAAACATTATGCTCTATGACCTTCTGCCCTGGGATAAAGTGCATAAGAATCCAGGTTACAACATATATTAAGAATAAAACAGAACTTTGAATAACGATTGCTCTTTTCAGTATTTTCAAAGAATTTCTCATTATCTGGTATTAATACAAGTGTCCGGACTTTTATTTATTTTTATAACCAACTAATTTATTTCGTGTTTAAAAAGGATGATTTCGGTTAGGATAATAAGAAAATTAAAAGATCAAAGAAGTGATTAAGCATAACTGTCAACGAGGTCTCTCATAAGCATTAGATGATATGTCAATCTTAGTTAGGAGACGACAATATTACATGAAAATCTATGAATAGTCATAATCAAGTATATTCTCAAATACAATGCTCAAGCATTATTGGTCCTATAATTAAATATAATTTTACGTGGAAATTCATCTGGTAAACACTTTCTTACATGCTAAACTTGGTTTTCAATGATAGGCAAGAAAATTTATTTCCACTTGACATGGCAGACCGATGACAGTTATCATCAAAGCATACATCAGTGCTGACACGTTTTTGCCACACGAAAGTTGTAATTTCATTTTAATTATTCAGACGATTCCTGAATTGGAATCCTTGGTTTGAAGAATAGTTTGCCAGAAACCATGGCAATAAATTCATATCATCAGACAGACAGACAGAGAGACAGACAGAGATCGTTGATGAAGCATATAACAATTTCTTAAAAATATATAATTGAATTTCTCGGAATATTTTACATCGGTTATCCTGAAAAAAGAGAAAAACAAATATATCTTTCGGGTCACATCCAAATTTTACGAGATAAGCCATGTAACAAGACATTTCTGAAAGAGATCAAATTGGTCTTTTTACCTCCCATGTCTCTCTCTCTCTCTCTCTCTCTCTCTCTCTCTCTCTCTCTCTCTCTCTCTCTCTCTCTCTCTCTCTCTCTCTCTTCAGCATCAGTTTAAATGGCTGACCAATTTTTTCATGGATTTTCGCAATTCAACTGTGAACACTAAATTTTACTTCAAATTCATTCTAAGTCTAACATTTCTTATGCTGAGAGAGAGAGAGAGAGAGAGAGAGAGAGAGAGAGAGAGAGAGAGAGAGAGAGAGAGAGAGAGAGAGAGAGAGAGAGAGAGAGAATTATACCAATAATGGAGTAAAGACTTAGTTTATTCGAGTCACTTTCAATGATTATTTCCCATATATTCGTTCGCTTCTGCATATGGCACCTGAGAGGAAAGAAGAGGGACCAATGGAAAGAACTGAGATGAGGATGGTTACATGGATTGCTGGAATATCATTACTCTAAGGTAGGGAAGGGAGAGTCGAAATACAAGAAGAATGAGTGGTAAATGAAATGTAAAAGATAAGGCTAGGAAAAGGTCGTTTGATATTAGAAAAGTGTAGTTGAAAAGAATCAGATTGATGGATGTACGGTTGTTTGTCTATAACCTGTAGGTATGTTTTCTGAATAATCTAATATTATAATATGTCTAAATACAATATAAGAAAGTCAGTATGTTAATTGTTAAGTAAAATTTTGCGAGGAAAAGTTCAGAACTAAGAAAATATCTGAAAGTAAAGAACATTTTTGGACCCCAACAATCAGATTTTAAACAAATAAGAAAGCCAGACTAAGCAATGGAAAATTACGAAAATATAAAACCGAGCGAACAACTAAGTTGGGAGTTTAAAATGAATATTTTTTTTTGTTTTTTGCATGACAATTTGAACTTTTGGTCATGGGTTATTTTATTTCCAGCAAAGGGATCAGTATTCATACTTTATTTGTTCTCCCTCCCCATTTTCATTGGACACCCCCCCCCCCCCAACCACGCCTGAAAAAAAAAATCTTGAAAAAAATAGCTTTACCATAACTATTGTAACCTGACAGCTAAAATTAACGTGGTAAATAGACTATATATACCAAAATTGAGTGATAGAATTTGTATATCCTATTATTATTATTATCATTATTATTATAATAATAATAATTATTATTATTATTATTATTATTATTATTATTATTATTATTATTATTATTATTATTATTATTATTATTATTATTATTATTTCACAAATATCTTTCGATTTTTTTGAGAACCTTGGATCGATTTCTTGGAATAAAATAATCAATTTTTTTTTGGAGGCAACAAAAACTCTCAAAGTTCAGGAGTCAATTTACTTACCTTTCATTTGCTTGTGCTTCATTGAGATAGGTAAGTTCGTTACGTCTAAGTTCCCATTTGAAGGTCAATTAGTAGAGTTTTGAGAAATAGGTCTCCAAAGTGTTATGCTATTTCTTAGTTTCTCTGTCCATATTTTTGCTCCTCGTTATGGATTTTATTGGTTTTATGATAATTTGGATATGCTATATCATAGTTAGGTTATACTTTATGTATAATTCAATGCATTTTATATATTTAGGGCCCTGGTCGCGCTCTATCCTTTCTATGCATGTCGTCAATTCTTTCTACCTTCCTCTTCATATAGTAGCTTTTTTCTTTCTCCTATGGAAAGTAGATCTTGCATACATTTTCTTGGTTTTAACATTGTTTCTTCTGAACTAAGATGTAACCAAACCCAAAAAGAAATAAAAGAAATAACTGTGAAATGAAAAGTAAGTCAAAACACGGAAGCGATTGAAATTATACATTTTGTATCGTCGAGTTCTGAACTCCTAGTTACATTCAAATATATCTTTCCTTCCCTCAGACACTTTTATACTAATGCCGAGATATAGTGTTGTTATACACTGCAATCAGATATTCCTCTTTGATAGGCAAATTTAAATTAAAGCCGTTAAACTAAAGTTAGCATTATATTTTCAGAGAAATTGAATTTTCCCAATAATACTATGGTTAGGTTTTTTCTTATACTGTATCTCCAAAATTATCGATTTTTTTTTATAATATTTTCTGAGAATATAAACAAAGGATGTACGACTCCTTTTATGAAATATCGGGCAAAATTTTTAGTAGGAATGGAAAGAAAATGTAATAATCGCAATTCTTCAATATTTACAAGCAAAGATATTTTCGTTTCTCTATTTGATTAGTTGGAAATTTTTGTTGTTATCATGTAAATCATTTAATACACATTAAAACTCCCAACTCTCTAACATAAGTTTCCTGTTCTCTTTTCATATTAAGCCTCTCACTAATTTCCAAAATAGAATTAAAAGATTATAAATTTGAAAATACAAGATAATATTCTTGACGGTTATTTTTAAACACAATGTTCAACCAGTATGTTATTATATCTCTGACTTCACGTAATGATAATAATAAAAAAAAAGAAACTAGATCACTTAAAAAAACGACGTGAGATTAAATCTTTTAGTTCTCTAGAATTGTTGAACATAGAGGTTACGAAAATAGAATTTTGTTATTCCATGACATATGAGACAACGAATTTAATAGACGATAAAGAAATGTCATCGTACACATAAGGTTGGATACTCCTCTCTCTCTCTCTCTCTCTCTCTCTCTCTCTCTCTCTCTCTCTCTCTCTCTCTCTCTCTCTCTCTCTCTCTCTCTCCATTTCATCCTACCGAAACACAAAGCCTTTTCATGATATGCAAATGAAACCTTAACTTTTTCTTTGTCCTGCTTGGAATTTGCTAGTAAGGAAGGAAATAGTTCAGAACAGAAAGTCACTTATCAATATTTCAGTAAAATTATTTCGAATTCCTTAAACACATCCTTTTTCGAAAGCGGTTTTCTGTCTAATTAATTTCAAGATCTTTAAATAAAAGGGAGATGAACAATTGAATTTTTATACGAGAAATAATTAGTTCTTTGTTTTCGCAGTACGGTTTGAAATAATTGCATCAAATAGGTAATAAAATATTATTATCTTTTTAAGTTTAATATTGCTTAACCTGAAAATATACTGAAAAAATGAGTGCTGACTTTTTTGCCACAATGTCGTATTTAATTTTAAACAGATTGTGTTCATCAGATCAATATATTTTGAAAACAAAATATATTCAAAAGCATATAACTATAATTTTTCATTATTCCGAGAATACGCACATACGCACAGTCATACACACACAC
>NC_090740.1:107153905-107163905 GCF_036898095.1 Palaemon carinicauda | reverse complement strand
CTAATGTTGCATTGGTTTATGCTTTCCCTTAGCGGGAGGACTCCATCCCATAAGGGGACGGTGGCGGATTTACAAGTTTCCTCCTATGCGGATATAAACCTTTGTCCAATACAAGTATTGAGCGGAGAACTGGTCGATATTTCATATTGACGCAGTGGTTCTTTACAAACTATACTTTACTTAATATAGGGTGAGACCACTATATTGGCTTGCCTGGTATTCATACATAGGTATATGTACTCTTCGAGACTTTTCCAGAGTCTAGTAAGACTCTTCCCTGTAGGGGGCAGGAAGCTCTAACATGGTTTATGGTTAGTTGAAAAGATGTATAACGGTAACATCTTAGGTCTCTAGGTCTAGTCGACCGGGGAAATACCTCCGGGGAGTACGGCACGTTCTGAGAATCCACAGATACAGTAATGCTCTGGTATACTTCCATCAGGACGACATGGCTTGAGCCCAAAAAACGGATTTTGAGCGAAGCGAAAAATCTATTTTTGGGTGAGATGGCCATGTCGTCCTGATGGACCCGCCCTTCCCTTTCTATGAAAGGGCTGTAGGACCCATCCCTGCATACAGTAACTGTAGCACCCCGTGTATCGCTACAAGGAATACAGATGGCGCCAGGATTGGCGCAATGCACGCTTACGAAACGGGAGAGGAGAGAGCCTTGGGAACGGCTCCCCTTTTTCTTTCTCGTTTTCGTTTTCTTGCCAATTGACCCCTTCGATGAGTTATCTCTGTTCGGGGTGCAGATTGACATGTGGCGTGTCAAGAATACGTCCTCTGATATGTCGCGATATCCCTTTCATTAGGGATATTCGCTCCAGGAGTTAGAATTCTGGGTACCTTAAGGTAAATTCTCTGGGAATATCGCCGTAGTTGTAATATACCCTAGGAAGCTAACCTATAGGAACTTCCATCAGGACGACATGGCCATCTCACCCCAAAATAGATTTTTCGCTTCGCTCAAAATCCGTTATATATATATATATATATATATATATATATATATATATATATATATATATATATATATATATATATATGTGTATGTATATATATATATATATATATATATATATATATATATATATATATATATATATATCTATATATATATATATATATATATATATATATATATATATATATATATATATATATATATATATATATATATATATATATATATATATATATATATATATATATATATGAGTGTGTGTGTTATATACATATATATGTATATATAAACATGTATATATATAAATATATATATATATATATATATATATATATATATATATATATATATATATATATAAGAAGAGGAAAACCAAAATTTTAAGCATAAGTATGATAGTAAACAGAACTTGTTTATCTGAAAGAAAAACCATTATTGCCACTTTTAACATACCGAGGTATCAAAGTCATAAAAGTCTTTATTACTAATCAGTCACATTAGCGTTAGAAACGCTCGGCACACATGTCTGCACTTATGCTAGGTTCACCTTTGGAAATGGAACAGTCAACGTGGGCAACTCAGTGCCCTCACTTAGTTTGTAGCACAGTATGTAACTACACACTCACCCTGGAATTAATCGTCCCAATTAAAACCACTGTTCCTCGCAGAGTTAAACAGCAGGGTTAACGACGCGACCCACTGCTACCACATATCTCTTTAGTTGCTCCACTTGCTTTGCATAGTGGCGAAAGAACACTCTGGAAGACTTCCAGCCAGTGTATGAACGAAGATGTTCAAAATCCATACAATTAAAGAAATTTAAGGATGAGGCAACTTTCCTCGGATCGTGACCTGCTGGTGTACTGTCAGGATCCGCTCTGCGAATAAAATATGTGATTTTCGCCCTGAGTTGATTCAGAGATAAATTTGAGCCTGATGTTTCTCCCCTGAATAGTTGACCACCCTTGAAGTCTGAAGTTCTACGAAGATAGACCTTTAGGCATTCTACTGGACATAGAGATGCATCTTCTTTCAGAGGGCAGATTCTCCAGGGACCCCACCTGTTGGTGGGTAACTCATTCTTGGCGAGAAACGTAGGATCTGGAAACAGGTTCAGATCTCCCCCATCTAGGAACTGAACACGACCTCCCTCTCTCGAGAGGGCTACAATCTCACTCGGATGCGAGTGCAAATAGGAAAATAACTTTTTGGGTCAAATCCTTTAGCGCACACTCCTCATTGCTCAACAGAGAAGCGAAATGAAGAACTTTGTCTAAAGACCATGAAATGGGCTTTGGAGGTGCTGAAGGTCTGAGCCTAGCGCAGGCTTTCGGAACTTTATTAAAGATCTCGTTAGCGAGGTCGACCTGGAAGGCATATAGAATGGGTCTTGTCAAAGCAGACTTACACGCCGAAATCGTGTTAGCCGCCAACCCTTGGCCATGGAGGTGGATGAAGAAAGATAAGCAGAAGTCCGTCGAGATCTCCTGCGGATTCTTTGCCTTGACAAAGGCCACCCATTTTCTCCAAGATGACTCATATTACCTTCTAGTAGATTTGCACTTATATTCCTCTAGGAAGTCAATGCTGGCTTTCGAAATCCCGAAACGCTTTCTCACCGCTAGGGAGAGAAAATCATGAGCTGCAGGGTCCAGGTTTTCTGTAATGAAGCGCAGACAGTCGACTTCTGGACTCGCTGGGTCAGAACTGGATATGGTAGCGGTAGAAACGTCAACCGTAGTCCCAATGCCTGGGGGAACCACACGCTGTTCGGCCACTTGTGGGCCACTATTGCCGCTACCCCCTTGGAGGATCTCAGTTTGTTGAGGACCACTTCTTCTTTTCCGCCAACCAGAAGATGGCCAACATCACCTGGTTGAGAGGTGGTGACCTTGATCCTTGTCGATTCAAGCATCTCACAACTACCTTGCTGTCCAGCACCAACCTCATGTGGATCGAGTGACGCGGAGAGACTTTCTTTAAGGTAAGGAGCACTGCCATAGCTTCTAGAAAGTTTATGTGAAAGGTCTTGAATAGCTTGGACCAAGTCCCCTGGACTTCTTTCCGATGAGAGTGACCTCCCCATCCCTCCTTCGAGGCGTCTGAGTGAATTGTCACCGAATTGGAGGTGGCTGAAGAAGAACCGACTTCTTTAGATGTCTGGCTTGGGACCAAGGCCTGAGAAGAGTCCGTAGACGAAGCGGAGCTGGTCTTCTCATATCTCTTCGCGCGTTTGATGCATAACTTCTCCAAACTCCGGTTGCATCCTTTAGCTGTGCTCTTAGCACCGGGTCTGTCACCGAAGCAAACTAGAGAGAACCCAGTACTCTCTCCTGTTCGCGTATTGATATCCTTTCGGAATCTAGAAGTCTCTTGACAGAACCCGCTATCTCCTTCCTTTTCTTCGCCGGGATGGAGAAACGGTGTGACATTAGGTCCCAGTGGATTCCCAGCCACTGGAACTTTTGAGATGGAGAAAGTCGAGACTTTTTTCTGTTGATCTTGAAGCCTAGATACTCTAGGAACTGGATCACTTGAATGGAAGCTTGCAAGCATTCTGTCTTGGATGCTGCCCACACCAGCCAGTCGTCCAGGTAGGCTACTACCTGAATTCCCTTTAGGCGTAATTGTTTGAGAGCTACGCTCGCAAGCTTCGTGAAGATCCTTGGGGCTATATTTAGCCCGAATGGCATGGCTCTGAAGGCGTATAGTCTTCGTTGTAGCTTGAACCCTAGGTAGGGGGAGAGTCGACGGTTGATTGGAACGTGCCAATAGGCGTCTGACAAGTCTATGGAGACGGTATATGCCCTCTTGGGCAGTAAGGTCCTTATGTGTTGCAGTATTAGCATCTTGAACTTGCAGTTCATTTTGAACTTGTTGAGTGGTGACAAGTCCAGAATGACTCTGAGTTTTTCCGAGTCTTTCTTGGGAACAGAAAACAGCCTCCCTTGGAATTTGATGGACTTCACCCCTCGGATCACTTTTTTCTCCAACAGTTCTTGGATGTACTCCTCCAGAACGGGGGTGGAGTTTTGGAAAAACCGAGGGCACGGGGGTGGAGTGCTGTACCAACTCCAGCCCAGTCCATTCTTGAGTAGGCTGTGGGCCCAGGGATCGAAGGTCCACCGATCCCGAAAATTCTGAAGTCTCCCTCCTACCGGCATCATCTCACTTGGACTGCCGTCCTGAGGTCTTGCCTCCCTGACCGCGACCAACCCTGAATCCCCTTCCCCTTGAGGGGTGCCTAGACGAGCCTCTGGCTGCTCCTCTAGGCTTTGCTCGAAAGGAAGTTGACTGCCCTTCGAACGTTGGGTTGAATGCCGTGGACTGTGTCGACACGGCCTGGGGTACCCACTGGAATGTGGTCGGGGTTTGTGCCACCATCTGGGGCACTGAAGGTAATGGCAATTGCTGTTGCTGTTGCTGTCTAAGTGGCTTGGCTGGCCGAGACGCCGGCCTAGTCCTCATAGTCTTCCTCTTTGGTTGGGGACCCTCATCCGGGGAAGACTTTCTCTTGATAGCCAGGCCCCACTTCTGGAGAAGGTTTCTATTCTCCGGGGCGGCCTTATCAACAACTTCTTTGACCAATTCGCTTGGGAAAAGGTCTTTGCCCCAAATGTTGGAGGAGATTAGTTTCCTTGGCTCGTGCCTCACGAACTCCCTACAAGCTCTCCTCGCCCTGACGAAGCTATAAAGATCCTTCGTCACTGTGGCCAGATGAGTATTGGCCACTACCATGAACATTTCATGGACCTTGGGGTCACTTGCCATCGTCTCAAGAGTGGTCTGAAGAGACATTGAGGCAGCCAGTCTTTCTTTTGTCTCGAGCTCTCTCCGCAAAACAAAGTCAGACAGCTTAGGGAGGTTCTCACCGAACTGACGTCCGGCAATATCAGCCTCCAACTTCCCGACTGAGAAGGTAAGATGGACGTCCTTCCAGTCCTTGTGGTCCATAGGTAGGGCCAGCGACAAGGGTTTACACTCCTCCAGGAAGGGGCAAGGCTTGCCGGCCTCGACTGCTTTAATACAGCCGCAAACCCTTTCTGTAAAAAGGGGAAGGCTCTAGCAGGAGAGGACACAAAGGAAGGGAGCTTCTTACTCAATGCAGCTACCTTTGAGTTCGTGAAGCCCCTCTCTTTCATCGAAGATGAAAGCAAAGCTTGAGCCTTAGCATGGTCCATCACTATGACCTCCTTCGGCTCTGTCTCCTCCTTTGAAGCTGGTTCCTTCCTCAACCGGACATAACAGTCCGGATATGACCCCTTGCTGGGCCAGAATTCCACCTCCTCTAGGGGAACTGAACCCAACTTATCCGACATGACGATCTTTCCAGTCGTCATCGGCATGTGCTCAGCATATCTCCACGGGTTAGTATCTGAGCACAAGGGAAGGTCTTTCACATTGAGCCTTTTCTGGGGCCCATGTGATGCTGCAAGCCTCTGCATCTGCAGTTCCATTGCAGCCGCCTTCTCATTATTCTCCTTCTGCATTTGTTGGATCATTCCAACAATGGAGGAGAGGGCCTGTCCCAGCTCTACTGGGAGAGCGGACGATGTTGAGGGGAATAGGTTCAGGGATCTGAACCGGAGCAGCCGACACCTCGTTGACCTCTTCCTCTACAATGTCTGGGGCTTGAACTTCATCCTGGGCTCCTGCCAGGAGGTCTTCCTCCAGACGCTCGGACACGTCTGACATCCTGTCGTCCAACTGGATGTCTTGCAAGGCGACCGCGACTTCAGCATCCACCTGGATCTGAACTTGGGGGATCTCCTCTTGAGGCTGGGGAATCACTGCACCAGCTGATGCCCTAGGGAAAAGGTAAGCCCTCATCTTCTCACTTGGAAGATAAGGTCCAGAGGTGTTCTTCTGGAAGCCCCTTACCCAGGTACGAAGCTTCTCCCTTGCTATATCCCTTGATTCCGCCGTCCTAGGGGAATCAAAAGCCTCAGGTTAGAGCACACGGTACATACCTATGGGTCTCAATACTGGAGATCACCCTTGGAGACAGCGCATGTTGCGTGCCTCCTACAAAACTCATGTCCGCAGAGGTTCTTACTGCGGACGTTGCAGAAAACACTTCCGCACTTCGGATGGTCCTCCTGTAAAGAGAAGAAATTTCCATGAGTATCAAGTGAGCTACGTATCACTGGATATGCACAGTTTAGCATAACAAATCAGAAAGGAAAGGCACACACTTGTGTTTCCCGCACAACCAATTGTTGCAGCCTTCCAGATAATAAAATCGTATGGTTAATCTGTCCTAGAGTAACCAATGAAAAGTTTCCAGAGGAAAGAGGTGTAGCTCACACCTAAGGTATGATTTTAAAATACCGGATAATAGACAAGAAAGAACTCACTTTCTTATCTGTAAGGCAACACCAAAGGGCTGTGCAAGACAACACAAAAGTGTTAGAACACACAGTGTTGTACCAATACTATACTATAGTTTTCTTCCTACAGTATATGTTTTACTGAAGAATACGGGTACAGTATAGAAGGTAATGTGCCGGCCGGCAAGTAGCTTTAAAGTATACTACTAAACAGCTATAAGGCGGCAGACTGCCGGCCGGCAACTACACAAGGTAGCATCCGGCTGCCGGCCACTGCTCATAGCGACCGGCAGACAAGGGCTTGACAATAGCCGGCCGGCAAAGGTAAACAACCGATTCCGGCCAGCAGCAAAAGAACCA
The DNA here is from genome assembly GCF_036898095.1 of Palaemon carinicauda. NCBI lineage: Eukaryota > Metazoa > Arthropoda > Malacostraca > Decapoda > Palaemonidae > Palaemon > Palaemon carinicauda. Next base: position 107,157,248 of record NC_090740.1, on the reverse strand, counting down.
GAGGACTACGACTGCCCGGCTGCTGGCCTCATAGGCCGGCAGCCGGGTCGGGTACAGCACTAGAAGAAAACAGAATGGATGCCGGGATAAGAGCGTAAACTACCTCCAAGCCCGGCAATCAGAAAGAGTGCATAAAAGGAAGGGGAGAATCTAATTCAGGCTTCCTGACCAATGCCATCTGGCTCTACAGGCAGACATGGATGAGGGACCAAGGGAGGTCCGGGCAGCACTCAAAGCAGAAGACCTTTGCCGGCCGGCACACTCTGCCGGCCGGCAAGGGACTGAGTCAATTCCACATCCTAACCTATCCTAGGTCCAGATGTAGAATGACGTACAGTACTGTAATGGCTAGGCCATTACAGAGATAGAGGGGGAAAGGACAAAAGAGGGTCCTACCAACCTTACTTTAGTGAAGAATCACCCGCAGCCAAGAAAACTCATCTTAGCCTAAGGGAGATCCAAGGAGGGAAGCCAGCAATACTTGCCAACCCCCAGTGAACCAAAGCAAGGAAGGTGTTGCTACTCCCAGGGAAAGGATCTTATCCTCCCACCGAGAACAGCAACAAGGACTAGTCTGCTAGATCACAAAAGAAGGAATCATCTCGTACAGAAACCTTCGGCAGTGACCTAAGGAGGCTAAGCCTCCTATGTCTGCGTCAGGCTGGCAAGGGAGACTCTACCCTAAGCCAGACAAACACAGACTCAGACTAAAAACTCTGATGTTCTGTCCCTCTCTGAAGCCAGACTTACTGGAACAGGGAGGTACAGTAACACCCCAGTATAGTTGTATCGAAAGTTGATTCAGATAAACCACTAGGGTTAAGCCCAAGGCTTAAACAGAGGGAAAGGGATTGCATACCTTCTCCGAAGAAAAGAAAGCAACCGGGGAGTATGAGAAAGTATACTAAGGCTCCATAAGCCACTTAGCCTAGGCACCAAGAGAATCGATTACCTAAATCACCGGAACTCACTCGTATACTATCTTGGAAATAATCAACATAATCTTAAATGTATAAAAAACTGCCTAAAGCTTCAATAAAATTTTAAAACACTCGGAAATCCAAAATCATGCAGAAAAGTACTAGGACCAAACAACTAGGCTACATGGCCTAGCGTAGGCCAAAGTTGGCGAATACTTCGCCAAAATAAATAATACTAAAAGCAAGAGAAAGGAAATCCTATGTAACGCTAAATAGCTAAAATTTATTAAAGCAAAACAACCGGGAACGTCGCTCTGGCTAACTGAAACTCATACCTAGCGAGCGACAGCGTCCATGACGCCTCTGGTAGGCAACGGCTCTTGTAACAAAGATTATTACTATTAATCACTTTAAAATTTACCAAGAGCCTACATTTATACATAAAAGGAATGGTACTCAACTTATCAGAGGCAGACGAAGTTGGAGAAGCCATGAAAAGATGATTAAATCCAAGATTTTGCGAGAAACACAGGAAAAAACACCGAGTTGTTAAGCTATGCAAAAAGGAATACAGATGGCGCCAGGATTGGCGCAATGCACGCTTAGGAAACGGGAGAAGAGAGAGCCTTGGGAACGGCTCCCCTTTTTCTTTCTCGTTTTCGTTTTCTTGCCAATTGACCCCTTCGATGTGTTATCTCTGTTCGGGGTGCAGATTGCCACGTGGAGTGTCATGAATATGTCCTCTGATATGTCGCGATAACCCTTTCATTAGGGATATTCGCTCCAGGAGTTAGAATTCTGGGTACCTTAAGGTAAATTCTCTGGGAATATCGCCGTAGTTGTAATATACCCTAGGAAGCTACCCTATAGGAACTTCCATCAGGACGACATGGCTTGAGCCCAAATATATATATATATATATATATATATATAAATATATATATATATATATATATATATATATATATATATATATATATATATATATATATATATATATATATATATATATATATATATATATATATATATATATATATATATGCCGCAGTGCCATGAAAACAATTAGAATAGCGCCCAAGTATCCCTGCGTGTCGTAAGAGACGAATATAAAAGATGGGACGAGGGGGCTGGGAACCCCCTCCTCTTTATTATAATCCTGTGAGACATCAAAGTGGTGGAGGTGGGGGGAGATTGACTGCTCCACGCACTCTAGTTTTGGAGTATTTGAATCTGCGTGGAAGTAGTACGATAGAGAGTAAAAGGTATGAGATTGGAAGTTTGGTTAGTAATTGAAGTATGGATATACTGGGTTTGTGTGAACCAAAGATAAAAGGGAAAGGTATAGTGATTTTTGTTGAAATGTCTGGTAGAGGGTCAGGGACCGAAAGGGGTAGAGCTAGAGAAGGTGTGGCTTTATTGCTGAGTGAATAGATGACAGGTAAAGTAGTGGAATGGAAGGAGATATCATCTAGGTTAATGGGGGTAAGGGTAATTTTGGGTACGGAATGTTGGGCTTTTGTCAGTGCGTATGGGCCGGGTTGTGAGAGAAGTAAAGAAGAGCAGAATGAGTTCTGGAATGAGTTATCTAGATGTGTAGAATAACTGGTTACAAGGATTTATGTTGTTGTCATGGGTGACTTAAATGCTAGAGTGGGCGCTGGAGACGTAAAAGGTGTCATTGGGAAATATGACCTACCACGTGTAAATGAGAGTGGTGAAAGAATGGTATATATGTGTGTAAGCAAGAGATGGTGACAAGTTCTAGCCTTTTCAAAAACAAAGATAAAAACAAGTATACATGGGTAAGAGGGGCAAATGGGACAGTGGTAGAAAGGACGTTAATGGATTATGTTGATAACTAAAAGAATGTTTGGAAGATTGAAAGATGTGCACGTGTTTAGGGGTATGGCTAACAGTATTTCTGATAATTTTTTGGTGGAAGGAAAATCAGTTGTAGCAAAAGGGTAGGGGAATAGAGTAGGTGGATGTAAAAGGGAGCTAGTGCGGATCGAAGAGCTAATAAAACTAGGGATAAAAAGTAAATATCAAGAAAGGTTGAAAATTGAATATGACAAAGTAAAAGTAAGAGATTTTCCATAACTCTGACCATCCTTTACATTCAGATCTCCCAGGACAATTCTATCCTGTTCGTAATACTAAGCAGGCATTTATTTCAAATAGCCTGGCATTCTCCATTATGAGGCTTAATACTACAGTATTTTAGAAGTTTTATTCCAGCTGTTACCAAGCTGTGAAATGATCTTCCTTATCGGGTAGTTAAATCAATAGAACTTCAAAACTTCAAAGTTGGAGCAAATGTTTTTGTCAACCAGGCTGACATGAGTCTTTTTATATTTTATATATGACATGTCTGTTTTTGACGTTGGTAATAGTTTATATAGGACATATCTGTTTTGACG
>NC_090740.1:107118905-107146405 GCF_036898095.1 Palaemon carinicauda | reverse complement strand
CACCATAGCCACTCCCTGAATTTAAAGCTTTGTCGGCTTCATCAGCTTTCCTGTCTGAATACTCTCTCCAGTCATTCCAGGCTTTCCTTTTGACCTCTCTATCAATATTGGAATACTTAACATGCTATAGCTTGTAATAACCATTACTTCCTTGAAAATGTTATACACTCAATATCTATGTTTGTCTCCTTTTTAAATTATCTCCCGTATCATTTGTCAACCTTGGTTTTCACCTTATAACTGCCTGTCCAAAACTTCACAAGAAACTAACTGATGTATGTTCTTAATATCACTCCTTTCTCTTCTTTAATTGTCTGATCCTCGTCTCTTAAAGTCTCTAAGACTGTAAATTGATCCCTACACTTAATTGTGAAGGTATCTCTGTGTTCATCTTTTAGAAGCCTAGCTGTATCAAACCTAGGTATTCTATATACATTCCTATTGGATACCTTCAGTTTGGATTACCATGAGACAATGAGGAGCTGGTAATCACTACTAATATTTGCAACTCTATAGATTCTTACATTTCTCAGAGTCCTCTTTCTCTCTTTATTATTGGCTATGTGATCTCTTTGGTTTTTGCAATAGCTGCATGGTGAAGTCCATATATATTTGCGGATACCCTTATGCTGGAATTGAGCACCTCCAATGACAAGATTGTTTGTTGAACAGAAACCTATAAAATGGGCTCCATTTTCATTTGCAACTTCACCAAGACCATCAACACTCATCACATTCTCTACCCCTTGATTATTCTTACAAACTTTAGCATTGAAGTCGCCAATTATAATTTTCATATCTCTCTCTAGGATCTAATCTTTTACACTCTGCAGTTCATACTAGTATCCAAATTTCCTTTCTTCAGGGGAATCCTTTCTTGGTGTATAGCAAACTATAATACCCACATTGATCTGCTTTGATTTAAACTTTGTATTTAACAATTTACTATCTAAAGCTCTCCACTCAGTTAACACATTCTCTGCACATGATGTCATTATCATTCCTACCTATTCTCTTTCAACTCAACTTGTTCTTCCTGAATAGATATATATATTGGCTTGATCTAAGGTTTCCTTTCCAATCCCCTTATAACGTGTTTAACTTAGAGGAAAGATATCGAAACTATATTTCATAAATTCATTCTCCACTTGCTGTAACTTCCCAATCTTTCCTTTTTGAAATACACCTGGTATTACTAATACAAGGAAAATTGTGTGAAAACATTTATTAAATAACTCTAAATTGGCAGGAATACACAAAAAATATTTCTAGACTCAGGTGAATGCTTATTCCCTCTCTGTAAATGTTGTTGTGTCGCCCTGTTATTATGTTTTTCTTCAATAATATTCAGCTTCTCAAATCTCAAAAAACATCATCTAAAATAATTTATATAATAGTTATTCATGTGATTTTATACAATTTCCAGTCCGTTGGCCTGATTTTAGTTTTTGATAGTGACACTAATCGGGTGTCAAAACTTGAAATGATATATTGAAAAGGTACTATGGTTGAACTTAACCGTCAAAATCAATAACGGTTTACTTTGATTACCGAATATAACTGCATCTTTTTCAAAAGAAAGTTAGTTCATGATATTGTGACGGTGCCGAGAGAGGGTTGTGAACTCAAAGGCAGGATGCAATCAACTGAGTTGTTTATTAAGGAACACTCTCCTTTATATACAAAACCTCAAGTCAACAGGACATAACAAGTTCGAGAGACAGACAATGTTACAGAGCAAAACCGGAGACATGATCATTCAGGTTCTTTTTAGTGCGAGGGAAGAGCGCAGATACAAGCATAATATATACAAAATAATTATGTACAATTGTGTGAAACACGGTTGGTACAATATAAAAAAAATTGTTTGCAAATTTTATCTGAGATTTTTTTTAAGTTTTATTTTCATACACTTTTCATGAATGTTGTACCATCAAGCAGTACATCAAGATCTGCTTGAAAATTGTGTTTAATAAATTTTTGAGGATGCTCAGAAGGACTTTTGTCTTATATGGAAGTGAAGGATGAAGAAATCTTAATACAGCGTGTCTTTTTTTTCTGAATAACAGATGAAGGATTTCCGTATTTAGCATTTTTTTCCTTGCTATTTTCGTTAAATAAAATTTAAAAAATACAAAATCTGTAGGCTTTACATACTTATCTTTTATATGATTTCCATTCCAAATATACTATTTTTCATTAAAACTCGACGGAGAATACTTGTAAAGTTCACTCGTTGACCGCAGGAAAATGCGTATATTCTGAATTAGTAAAGAAAATAGTCACTTTACGCTATCTATGACCAAATGCTAAAAGATAGAATTAAGAACAGGTACAAATTGATTACCATAGAAATGGACTAAGCATTTTCATCAAAAGCATTAGTTGATTGAAAAGAGCCTTTATTGATATGTTTTAGTGTAGGTTGTAATGTTCTGGTGTTCTGAGTAGAGGGGACAATTTGCTTTCCGTTCAATTATCTGTGTGCATTTTAAAAGTAAGGCAACACAGGGTCATATCGAAAGAATTTAAAGCTGATATATCTATAAAACTGCTTTTTTTTTCTTCAAATACAATGTTCTGTTGTAGCAGTGGAGATTGAGAGTATTTTTCAAATGAATAAGATTCTTCGTAAAAATGCTCTGTTAACTCAAATATGTGAGCGGTAGCCTTATGATGAAAAATTAAGAAATAGAAGCCCAACCCTTACTTTAATTGAAGTGGTAAATATCGTCAAAAGGTTTTCATTAAGCAAGGGTTCATACTGAGGCCTTACAAGTGTTCCTTCTTTTTTAATAGCATAATCTTCGCGGATTTTTCTATGTATAACTTTCATTCCCGTTTCATATAAAAATGAACCAAACGAGAAATACTGAAGCCTTCAAATATTTACAGAAAAAACGGACCTTTATTGATGTCCCCACTCTGTTTGCCTCCCTGAAATGATTGTTTAATCCATACTGTCTTTTACGCGTCTATGTAATTCTCTCTTTATAGATTTTAAAATTCGCAAATGTGACTGATGAAAGCAAGAAATGACGTAAATCTTCTCTTTCTGAAGTAATGATGTTGTTCCTGAGATCCCTTATAATTCACTAACATTTACTTGTTGAACTAAGATTTATAATTCCTATTACTATTGTTGTTGCTGTTATAGTCGTTTTTGTTCTACCATATAGTTAACCGTTTTAGTCTTCACGGACTAGCCAGAAAGGTTTTTCCCTTGAGTATTTTATTACAGAAATATATATATATATATATATATATATATATATATATATATATATATATATATATATATATATATATATATATATATATATATATATATATATATATATATATATATATATATATATATATTTTACATTTTGAAGTTGACGAGTCATTTGGATTATTCATTTGTTAAATGAGTATGACGAATTCGTATACACGATAAAATCATTCCATTGTGACAATGTTTTAAATGATAAATGCCCTGATGTAGTGATAGGTTTATGGAAGGTACTTTGAAGTTATAATGATATTTATTCTGAAAATTCAGGTATTTATGAAGGGGGATGGGTTTGAGAAATAAAAAAAAAAGTTAATGAAAGGGAATAACTAGATTCAATTTCCCCATAATAGATGTCGGCTTGGCCAACTAATTATCCTCTCTCTAATGTTTATGTGAAGCGCTATCCTACAAATTGCGACATTTATGACAGTTACCCATAATTTGTGGATGTCCCTAAGACATACCCGAACGCTAATAAAGGTTGGGAGCAAGCATTATGCTTGTCTTAATATTACGTCTAATGTGTTTTATAGCATATAAGTAATTTCTTAATCAAGGGAACACTTGTATATAGAAGCGTGTCTCACGCATAACCCAATGAAGTAAGGCATTGAAGGTTCTATTACTAAATCAAATTGCATTGTTATATTTACCCAGTAGATTTTATGGCAAAGTGCTGTTCACAAAAATACATGTGATACGTTTTTTTAGAACACTGTAGTGATTATGTATCATTTTGATTTCTTTTGTAAATGAAAAGTAAAATAAACCCTTTAGATTTACATCCATAAAACTAATAGCTCACTGAAGAGGCTAAGGTGATGGTTTCTACTTTTATCAAGGCTATATCATAATACGCGAGATATGACTTAATTCTGAATCAGACCCTCATAAGTAAATATTTTAAAGCCAATATATTCATTGATTGTGATAGTATCCAATAACGGGGGTACTGTGTTGATATAAAATTATTACTGTTTGCGACGCCACTTACCAATTTACAGATGTATGAAGAGAATCTAGGAATACGGAAAACTGGCAGACGGTTTAATGAACAAAAGCAAGAAATAACGTATTCCATTGGTATGGGATGATTTTGTAATCAACTGAATAGAAGCATTATATAACCATTTGGAAGTCAAAGACTATGAGAATGGTAACTTGTTTCGTTCAACTTATGAGCTTCCATATGATAGTGAATCAAATGTGTATTGATTATATAAAATATGGGATCTGGTCTTGGTTACGGTAATATCCTTTTGTTGGCCTCATATACTATACTATTCTTACGTTTATCGTATTTTCTAGTTTTTTGCGTAGACAGACAGCTAATACATAATGGATATATATGACCTAATCTTCTAACTGACACACAGATTATATCTTGTCATCCCTATAAAAAGTTCCTTTGTCAAAATGTAGCTATTAGGCTTTTCATGGCCTGGAGTTCAGCTGTTACAAGAGAAAAGAACATATTTGGACATTACTCCTGTTTTTTTTTTTTCTCTGATGTTTTATATGTATTATACTTTACCGCATCTATCTGGCTTCCTAAATACCACCGACCTACTTTAGGATAATTTCTTGATTTGATGTTTTATGCAAAACAGTAGATTATAAATTTCTTTCCCATTCATTATTTCCTTTCTAGATAATTCTGATATTAAGTTACCCAATTGTTTTAATTCTTACATACACAGTGTAAAGATTGTTGAATATATATTGGCAGCGGCGTTTGCAGATAATAAGGTTTAGATGAGGTTGGTATAAAAACAACTGTCTTCCTCATGACGCAACTCCCTCCCTTTTAAACCATTTTTAAAGCCAAGAAAAATTCTATAGTAGTTATTTTTTTCAACTAATTAGGAGGCTAGGTTACTGACAATATAAAGGACGATAAAGGTGATGTATTATCTCCCTTACATAAAACAAGCGAAGAAGATAACTTAATCTTATTTACACCATTCAAATGTGGAAATATTCTGTGATTATTATTATTATAATTATTATTATTATTATTATTATTATTATTATTATTATTATTATTATTATTATTATTGATATGAAAGAGGAATTGAAAATTGTGATAATTTTACCATAGGCATACATCTAGGCATTATTGATCTAAGTTCCTTAAGCAGATGGAACCCGTAAAAACAAAGAAGATATAAACATCATTGTATAATAATACTAAACCATAATAAAATATTATTATTAATAATAATAATAATGATAATAATAATAATAATAATAATAATAATAATAATAATAATAATAATAATAATTATGTTAAGCCTAATTAAATGGTACCTAATATACATATATAATAGTAATATATATATATAAGACTGTAGGTGAGTTTAATATTTTAGAGTATAACTAATAATAGTTACCTTTTGAATATCACAAATTAGTATCATCTGAATGCAAACATAGGCGCTGTTACCAACTGGAACAAGAATAACATGGTTACTTGTATGTAATTTAGTAGTTACTTTTATGAAAATTATTATTATTATTATTATTATTATTATTATTATTATTATTATTATTATTATCAATGTTTTTATTACCACCGTTGTTGTTGTTGTTAATATAACATTATTATTATTATTATTATTATTATTATTATTATTATTATTATTATTATTATTATTATTATTATTATTATTATTATTATTATTATTATTATTGTTGTTGTTGTTGCTATTGTTGTTAATATAAAATTATTATTATTATTATTATTTTTTTTTTTTTTATTATTTGCTATTATATTGCCTATATCTACTTATGATATATTCGTAAGTCTGTTTACTTATAGATAATATAATAGGTTATTACATTTATTGAGCTTTTGAAGGGACCATCTACTTTCCTCTTCAGAATTTCTTTTATGAAGTTGAAGGGAGATTCCTCCCTGGAAAGCTTAATACTTTTTTTTTTTTAACTATTGGGTTATTTTATCAATAAAAAAAATACACGGAAAACTATGTATTTCAATGTATAAACTTACATCTGATCAGTATTATTTTTTTCATTAGTAACCTGATGGATCTGTGTCTAGCTTTGTTTTTGTGGTTTTGTTTGTTTCTCCAATGAACTTAATTGGTTTCCATTATAGCCAAAATCATGGGGTCCGCAACAAAACTCTTATCCTCGTTATCCTTTCGGTAGTATCTTCAAAAATAGATATAAAATAGTGATATGAGGGAATAATAAAAACCAGATATGTTCCACCTAACGTATTTATCCCTTTTCTAGAATAATTGTTCTTTTTTACTGATTGTTTTAATGGTTGTAATTATTTTGTTTTATATTCACCTTTTCTTTGAAAGTTTTCTTCCTATATTACCACATGAATTTGTCATAGTTTTTATCGTATCTTCCTCTTTCTGGCCAATTTTAATCAATTGTTTTTATGTTTCAAGTATACCATGTTCAGAAGTCTTATGTATCTTCTGTTCATGAACAAGTCAATATATCTCTTACTACTTATCATACAAAATATCCCCTTCATCTTTCCTATTCTGAACTTTTGGTATGAGCCCTGGCTTTGATATATCTCATATATTATACTTCTTCATTTATTTTGTTTATTTATTGATCGTATTATCATACTTTTCTCTATTCATATCTGTATTCATTCATAAATCCATCATTTATAAATTTTTCTCAGAACAAGCAGGGATGAAAAAGTATAGTTGATAAACAAACAGACCGAAACCAACAAGGTGAGATAGCCAAAGAAAAGAACAGTTGAAATAAAATATAAGAAAATATCAATTTACCAAACGACTTCCATTAATAATATTCCCACCTGAAAATCAAGGATTTCAAGAAAATGGTGTAACATTTCTTTCTATTTCTCAGAATGTGCTTTCGGATAATGGCTGTTATCGACAGCCTTGTTATTGGAATCTTTCGAAACACTTTTATTTGCCGCCGTAGTTCAAGATGTAATAGAAGAGGAAACCCTCATAGTAAATTTCCTTCCTGAGCTCTCTCTCTCTCTCTCTCTCTCTCTCTCTCTCTCTCTCTCTCTCTCTCTCTCTCTCTCTCTCTCTCTCTCTCTCTCTCTCTCCAGTAACCTTCTGCAAATCTAACCAATTAACAGACTCCAGGTTGTTATTCATCTGTTATTGTCTCCACCAAGAGGGACCTACAGAGAGTGAATAAGTAAAAAAAAAAGAAAAAACAAGATTGATCATTCCCCCGTAAAACTATATACTATATTATCATTACATGAATGAAATCATGAAGGCCTTTGCCAGGTAGATCTCCTCCAACCAGAAGGAATTGAGCTTTAGGACACTATTGATATATATATATATATATATATATATATATATATATATATATATATATATATATATATATATATGTATATATATATATATGTATATATATATATATATATATATATATATATATATGTATACATATATATATGTATATATATATACATATATATATACATATATATATATATATATATATATATATATATATATATATATATGTATATATATGTATATATATACATATATATATACATATGTGTGTATGTATATATATATATATATATATATATATATATATATATATATATAGATATATATATATATATATATATATATATATATATATGTATATATATATATATATATATATATATATATATATATATATATGTATATATATATATATATATATATATATATATATATATATATATATACGATCTCTTTCATTTATATATGTGAAATATACTATCGACGTTAGAGAGATTAAAAAAATATTTGCATTTACCTTAAAGAATCACTGGAATATCCATTTAATAATAAAGTTTTCAAATGATAATATTTCACAGGCTTTATTTTCAGCAAATTATTGCAGTGTGTAAGTGAAAGGCTTTGGTACTTCAATAGAGAAATAAATCATAAAATTTCTTTTTTAAGTCTACACTATATTGTTAATAATTTGTATAAAGAGTTAACAGAAATTTAAATTCCTTTCATGAGCTTGTGTGAATTGCCTAAAAAAGAGGAAATTCGATTTCCGACTCTATGGCATCTACCAACTATCTGAAAATAAATTCCTGCTGACATAATAATGATAATAATAATAATAATAATAATAATAATAATAATAATAATAATAATAATAATCACAGAATATTCCCACATTTGAATGGTGTAAATAAGATTAAGTTATCTTCTTCGCTTGTTTTATGTAAGGGAGATAATACATCACCTTTATCGTCCTTTATATTGTCAGTAACCTAGTCTCCTAATAATAATAATAATTATAATAATGAGAATTTGTACCATAGGTATTTGCTGCATTATCTACATTTGATCTTTACATAGTCATTTCAATCATGATTATCAACTTTTTTTCTATGTTACCTTCTGTTATTAACATTATCATCTTCACAGTATTTTCATTAGAGTACAAACATTTATGCTGACATTTATTTTACATAAAATATTATATATTGAAAAGAAATGAAGGGATCATCCATTGTTGCTAAATATTCTACTCATTCAGAAGCTAATGCAATTTATAAAAATCATAAAGTAACTTTGATGGTTCGTAGGAAGTTTTGAGCCCGGTTCAAAGTAAGGCGTAGTTTTATTTGAGATTCATGTTGGTCCTTTAATTATTTCTAGACCATGTTTTAATCACACTTTGAAGAGTAATTTTACGCCCGATAACACGAAATAACAGGAAAAGACTGATCTTCTGTGGTTGATTCGTTTTAGCTAAGATACACCTGTGCTTGAATGGGGTTATCCTTATAATAGATTACTGCTATGAAAGTTATCTTTAATGTAGAAGAAATTGATATAGGTTAAAATTAAGTTTTTATTGATAGTAAGATGTTATGAAACTGGATTTTTGCTGATTTTGGCCCTTTGCGAAGATATTCAGAAAGGAAAATTTCAAAATGAGACATTTCATATCCATATGTGAATAACTCTATTGCAATGCACCTTCATATTCTATTTACTTCTCTAAGGACAGATAAGAAGCGCTAGTTGAATACTAATATCGCGAATGTCGTTTGAAATATAAAAAAGCTTTAAATATGATAAAATTAAGTTAGAAAATAGCATTGCAGTTGGCTCTGGGTCGTTACGGAAGAGATCAGAAATAAAAATTGGGACAATTCACATTACAAATTATATCTTAGTAACTCTATAGGATCTTCTCATTATGTTTCACTTACTTCTCTTCATTGAGAATTGAAGTGGTAGTTGAATAATTTCGCCACAAATATCATTTAAAATTTAAAATAAATTACACAAAGGTAGAATTTAAAGTCCTTACTTTTAGTAGAAAGTTATCGAAAATCTGAACATTTGTATGTGGACCATTTCGATCATCTGAAAGAAAAATGGGAAAAATACCATTAGAGATAATCCAATCTAAACTCTGCGAGATTATATCCTTGTGTTTCACTTATTCTGCTTGGAACGAGGTGTTGCTGAATAAAGTAGTTTGGTCGCTAGTATTGAAGATAAGAGGGGCTTAAACTTTTTCAAGTGGTATTCCATTTTCTGAGGTCAGAGCGTCGGATATATCTCCTTAGAAGCTGACTACGGCAACGCGATTCTGAGTATTCCTTTGCGTGTTCATTCCCAGGCGTTAACTGTCATCATCTTTTGAGTACTGAAAACTCCCGTACTATTTCTTATGATGAATGATACACTCTCAAATACATATGACATGTCTGGACAATTACAATCATTAATGAATTTCTACTTTCAAAAGGAAATGTGCATTACTTTTCTCAAGGCCTTCATCGATTCTAGTCATTAGGCTTTGACTATTTTATTGACTAAAATACAGTGATACCACTGTATATTTAAGAGATGCCTTTTCTATCAGTAATAAACAATAAATAGCCTTTTCATTTATTTTCTATTATTTTGGGGGGTAAATTGATGGAACTTGGTGTTTAACTTTTACCTTTCGTAAGGCCATATTTAAGTTATTTCAGAGTAAATGCAGCATCATTATTATCACGCATGTTGGAAACTCCAGTAATCACTGGCCATATCCAAGCATTGATCACATTTTCTCTATGACTTGTGACTGAGAAAAAAGAATTTATGTTTGTCCATTGGAAAAAAATATTTACCAGTCTGTGGCCACACAATTGTAGGTTAGGATGACTTAATTATTGCTTTCCTGGGATTTTTTTTAAAGCAACGGCATATTCTTACAGCGGAAGTGAGCCGAATAATTTGTCCATACCAACTGAACCATTTTTCTAATCTGACCTCTTTGGTACTTCAGCAGAATATTACTTTTCTAAGCAAAAGCACATTGATTTTTTCATGGGTTAGTCTTTTAAAGAGTTTTCCGGTCCTATTAATACTTGAAATAATTCTTCGGAATCTTGGATTATATATATATAGGCCTATATATATATATATATATATATATATATATATATATATATATATATATATATATATATATGTATATATATAACTATATATATATATATATATATATATATATATATATATATATATATATATATATATACATTTATATATATATATATATATATATATATATATATATATATATATATATATATATATATATATATATATATATATATATATATATATATATATATATGTGTGTGTGTGTGTGTGTGTGTGTGTGTGTGTGTGTCCTTAAATAATCCTCAAAGGTTTTCCATAAAAATAGCATGAAATGATGTGTCAAATTTCATTTTGTTGGATTTAAATCTTATATTTGAATACTCTTTATGATTACGATTCAGTTTCCGCTTTCAGTTCATGCCAAGTCTTACCTGTTATACTCAACAGAATATTTATTATTGTATAAAATTACAATTTTCATACATCTATTCGCAGTCAATTGCAGTTATTTCTTTTTTTTTATGTGATTACTCACTAGTCGAGTTTCAAGTTTTGATTTCAAAAGGTAAAACTAGCAACAATATTTCCAGTGGATCAGCAGTCATATCTTGTTTTTTTCATTTTCTAATGTCTATGTATTGAGGAAATGAGCAGACTTTCCATTTTAAATCACAGATCTGAAGAGTTATCAAATGTAAAGAAGAAGGCAGGAAGTTGTTAGACCAAGTAACATGTAGATTCATTCTCTCTATAGTGGAAAAATCAATTGGCCTATATTCATAAACAATTACTCGTAATTTTCAGTTTCATAACATCCAGTTCGATTTTCACAATAGCCTTTTTTCCAAACTACATTGTGCAAGTTATTTCCGATGATTAGAATGCGTTTTTTAAATACCTTTTGGCAGAAACGCTGAACAATCTTGCAATATCGTTTTTTTTTTCTTTTTAAATAAACGATTAAGATTTTTTAAATTCATAAGCTTAAAATATCAAACTTTTTCAGTATCTGCAAATATGAAAGTAAAAATAAAATACAGCAAACTATGCAATCATTGAACTGTAGTTATAAATTGTTAGTTGTTGAGCAGAGACACGTAGATACGAAAAACTAGGCGTACTGATTACAAATAAATGATGAAAGATTATATGTTTTATAACTAACCCCCTCAGAAGTAACATATTTAAGAACAACAAAACACATGGCGTTGAAAATGCAAACGTATTCATTGAAAGATTCCTTCTTATGTTGGAGAACCCGATACAATTTTAAATTGAATAAACGTCTCTCTGAACACTGCATATCCATAAGAACTAACGACAAAAATAATGTTTTGTAATCCATATTTCGAACAAGAATCACACAATAATCTTTGATAGGTATAAGAATATGTAAAACTGGGATAGAATAAAACCTATAGTAGCTACGATAGGATCATTAATGATTGTGATGAAAAACGGAGTTTGGTTGTGGTTAGAATAGCATCAATTTGTGTGTGGGTAGAGACACATTACTTTCCTAGTAATCCTAATGTGGACCTGGGAAAAACTTCAGAGTCGTGTTACAAATGTTAACGAAAATTGATGCCTTGTGTAAAGATGTGTCGGACAGTATGTATAAGCATAACTTCATAAGATAACACAAACTAAATCTCTTCTGGCTGGAAGGCATAAGTCCTTGAAACATAAAGAACTATTTATCGTTATATTGATAATCAGAATCTAAGAAACGTAATTTCACAAGGGCCTTACAAATTTCGTGTATTTGCCAGAATGTAACTATGTCCGCACGTGTATCATACACGCTCGTGCACTGTTATGTTGTTGTTGTTTTTTTCTAGCTCACGTTCTACACTGCATTTATATTAGACTGTTTAATCTTGCTATCGTATGTTTTATACAGTTCGAATTTTGTTATTCTTGCTCGTAATTTTCTGTATATAATCTTTTTGTCTGGTTGAAGTAACCTTACTTTCATTCCTCTCGCCTCTGGGTTAGTACCTAAGAGGTTCATTGCATAATTGGTGACCGTCAGAGGACCAACTCCCAGCGGACTTCCTTATCACTACTGTGCCTTAGTGTTTAACGATGCTGCACGCCAACCCTGACTCTTCTATCTATGTCATCTCCATGAAATTTACACCCTTTGCCAGTACAGAGGTATTTGCCTGGTTTCCGCATGCCGAGATTCAGTTTTATATCAAGCACGTGACTAAATCAAGAACTAAAGCAGAATATGTCCTCATGACAATCCCCGAGGACACTTTCCCGAAAATCTCTGATTGACTTTGCCACCAAGGGGATACCCTAATAGCATATGACACCCTCAAAACATACCTCCAGGAGCAGTAATCACCCGCACCAGCCAACCATATGGTCAAGATTTTTCAGTTCTCTCAACAACCATTGGGAACCAAAAGGCTTCACTTGCCCTCAGGGAAATATCCAATATCACTCATCTGTAACCGGCTACAGATGGCTCTCCTCGAGAGACAAATGTACTTCATGCCCTTTTGGTACGATGGCTATCCGAAGCTATACGAGCCATCATCACGGATGTCGAGATTCTGCTCAGGAAGGACCGGATGACCAAAGTAGACGCCCTTATGGACAGCCACTTCACCATCTTCAAGATCTCCATCAACACCTCCACTCCTGATGAAAAGAACATATATTCAACATAGACCGAAGGTGGAGTGCATGCGGTAGGACACAGACACCCAACTCATGACATTCTGGAGCAGAGGCAAAGCTACCCACCACCCATATATGCTGTCTCACAGCCATAACAACACCCATCAGCCGCAGTTATGCTACTACCACTCCAGATTCAGGGCTACTGCAAAGAAATGTGCAAGCAGTTGTCAGATTCCTAAAACCTTGTAAGTAGGCCATCTCTTGTGGCTGTGGCCCCCACTATCAATAATGATATCTTTTTACATGACGCAGGTATCAGTATCCAGTTTCTGTTAGACACTGGTGCTTGCCATTCTCTTCTAACCATGCCAATTTCTAGGACATGATGTAATCATTGTAAGCCTACTGATGTCCGGCTGGTAGCTGCCATCAAACCTGTGATCCCTACTCTAGGGTACAAGATACTCATACTATCATTTGGGAGTGCCAAGTATCATTGCAAGTTTCTCCTTGCGGACGTCAGGTTACCAATCCTTGACTGGATCTCTTCACCCATTTCCACCTCCATGTTGATTTTGCTCATCAACGATTAGTCAACGCACACTCATACTCGTTGACACCTGCTCAACCCGCCCCATCCAGCCTTGCTCTCCTCATCAGCATGCCCATGAATGATTACTTTCACCTCCTCACGTTATACTCAGAAGTATTTAATCCAGAACTGCACCAAATGCCCATGGTTCATGCCAAGCACAGTATTTATCAACATAGCAAGACGATAGGGCTCCCTTTGTTTGACAAATTATAGCGTTTAGTCTTGGGTCGTTTGGCAGCCACTAAACTAGTGCTCACTGAAATATCAGAAATAGGTCTTTTCCAAAAGCCTTCAAGCCCATAATCGTCACCCTAACATATTGTACTAAAGAAAGATGACTCCCTGTGCCCTTGCATGGATTATAGGTGTCTGAACATGCAGATGGAACCGGATCATTGCCCCCTTCCAATATCGCTGACGTTACCTTCTACTTGTCCAAAGGAAAGGTTTTCTCCATACACAACCTCTTGAAGGGGTGTTATCAAAGACCCCTGAACCCAGAGGACATCCACAAGACTGCCATCACCCTCCCTTTTCGGACTTACATATTTAATTACTCCTGTTTTAGGCTTTCGTAATGCTGGAATCCTTTTTTAATGCCTCAGGAATAGCATCTTAGGGAATCTCTCCTTCTGTTTATATTACATGGATGGCATACTTGTGTTCTTTCCCTCCAAGGAGAAACACCGCCATCACAAATGCATTGCTCTTGACCGCATGCAACAAACTGCTTTTTAGTTCGGCAAAACAAGTGAGGCTTTGGTGCCAATGAAATGTCGTTCTTAAGGCACCGCATCACTCCTGAAGGCGTCCACCCCCTCCTTGAGAGGGTATCACCATCAGAACACAACAAGAATTTTTTTCATGGTAAAATATTATCACTTGTCCCAGCTAACTATCGCCACCACTCTTGCCACCTTCTGCGACTACCTCAAGAGCAAGTCAAAAGACCTGAAGTGGTATCCCATTAAGGGAAATAGCCTTCTGTAATGTAAACAATGCCCTATCAACTGCTGTTATTCTCAACTTCCCGTGCCACATACCCCTTTCCTTCTCTCCACTGATGCCAATGATGTCTCTATTGGTGTAGTAGTCTACAAGGTAGTCAATTGCTCATCCCATCCATTGGCCAAAGCAGAATCTGGGTACTCTGTCTTCGATCACGAATGGCTGGAGGTGCATCTGGTTTTCCGTCACTCCTGCCACTTTTTAAAGGGTACACCCTTCGTCACTCTCAAATACCACATGCCCCTGATGTGTAATTTCATTTGACGATACGTAGTATGGTCCACCCATCACTTCCGACACCTCTCCGCCATGGCTGAATGTAACTGCACCCATCATCACATCCCTGGAAATATGAATCCAATTGACAATGTCCTGTCAAGAATAATATTGACTGTAATTCGCCTGGGATTGGATTACAACAACTCGGCAGAAGCCTCATGAAAAGATCCAGAGCACCAAATATATCGGATATTCTGCACATCCCTCCGTTGGGAAGACGTTTCACTTAACAACTCCAACACTACCATACTCTGTGGTGTTAACACTGATAGGCCACGACCGTGGATACCTGCCCTCATACACTGACAATTATTTGGTTTCATTCATGGCTTCTCACATTCCCCATGACAATTTACTCTGCAGCTACCGAATACCAAGTTATTTTGGCATGGCATTATTAAAAATGTTAAGGGTTGGGTCTGTGACTGTAGTTCATGCCAAGCTTCAAAAGTACATTGACAGATGGATTCAGGACTGGGCACCTTTCCTCAATCTCAGCGCTGTGTTGCCCACATTGATCTAGTAGGTCCCTTACCCGCACTAAAAGGATACAGTTACCTGTTTACCATCATCGATCAATCCACTCTTTGGCCTGGAGTATTCCCCATGGAAACTGCAACGTCCGTTTCATTTATATTCGCATAACTCTTAGAATGGATAGTGAGATTTAGTATCACTGATCATATTACTTACTATAGGGGTATCACTTTCTTCTCTCTATTGCGAGCATCACTGTACATCAGATAACCGCCTACAACCCTGTAGCCAACTGAATGGTTGAACGTTTTTATCGCACCTTCAAAGCACTTTTGATGTCCCGCTGCAGTAACTTCAAATGGTTTACTCAGCTTTCCTGAGCCCTTCTGGGAGTAATGACCATTCCTAATGATGACCTAGATGTCACAGCAGCTGAAATGGTTTATGGCAACCCAGCTGATTTTTTTCTGTCTGTAACCTCCTCTGATAATCTCCAGCGCCTATGTTACGTTGTGGGAAAGTTTACTCCATGGCGGTAGACTTACAAATCACAAATGAAGTAGCAAATATTGACAGACTTGCACACACCAATGCACTTTTTCCTGCTAACCAACACACGTTAGCTACCATTGACGCCCCTAACACAGGCCCTTTTCTCGTGATTCAACATTTGAAGAAAAGATGACTTGTCTCCATTGATAACCAAAATTCTGCGTATAACCTGCATGATTACCCACCTACAGTGAGCCTGTAAAGAGCACGGTGGCCTGTTTCTTATATATGCCTTTTTATGGAGTTATTCATGTACCACATGTGTTTCATACTCGCTCGTATACTATAAGGTTACTGTTTTTTTTTTTTATTTCTCACTCTTCCCTGCATTTCTTATAGAAACCTGATTAAGCTTACCCTCGTATGTTTTATACCGTATAAACTTTGTGTCATTCTTGCTTGCAACTCATTGTGTATACAAGATCATTGTCTTGTCGAATAAATTTCACTTGCATCCATCTCGCCTCTCTGTTAATAACTAACATCCACCTTGCATACATGTCAATTATAATAATGATGAAAATAACATTATATAACTAGGAAAGTACTCTGGGAATTCAAACCTCCGCCACGGCAGTTTACTTCTCGAAACCAGCTTGGCTTTCCCATACTCAATTTCTGTCAATCTTTTGCTCAACTTTGACCTTGACCTTTGAACTATAACTTTGAAAACTGAATAATTTTCACATCTCAACATAAAAATTAATCTCTGAAAGTCTCATTGCTCTATGGCCAAGAACTATTTCACAAACAAACAGACAAAGACATATGGTCAATCAGGGCCCCAAAAATTACGTCTCTGAACATCGTTGATGGATGTTAAAAAAATATAGAGGGATACAAACAAATTCTAAAAAGCAATACCTGGTCAAATGGATTATATTCTGTGTTGTTAGGAACGGGCTTCCCATTAACAAGTAAATACTGTAGTTAATTCTAATAGCGAGGCCTTCTCCATCATAAGGCTCAATACTACACAGTATTCTAGAAGTTTTATTCCAGCTGTTACCAAGTTGTGGAATGATCTTCCTAATCGGGTAGTTGAATCAGTAGAACTTTAAAAGTTCAAAGTTGGGGCAAATGTTTTTATGTTGACCAGGCTGACATGAGTCTTTTTATAGTTTATATATGACATATCTATTTTTGACGTTGTTAATAGTTTATATAGGACATATCTGTTTTGACGCTGTTACTGTTTTTAGAGTGATATATTGTTAAATTATTCTCATCATTCATTTATTTCCTTATTTCCTTTCTTCACTGGGCTATTTTTCCCTGTTGGAGCCCTTGGCCTTACAGCATCTCGCTTTTCCAACTAGGGTTGTAGCTTGGCTAGTATAATAATAATAATAATAATAATAATAATAATAATAATAATAATAATGAAATATAGATATAGTGAAGAGAAAAGTTGAAAATATTCCTATTTCTTATTTAATGTTTTTGTTTTGTGAGTTAGAGAGAGAGAGAGAGAGAGAGAGAGAGAGAGAGAGAGAGAGAGAGAGAGAGAGAGAGAGAGAGAGAGAGAGAGAGAAAGAGAGAGAGAGAGAGGTAAGAATATAACAAATAATGGGCTATATGCAATCCATTTGCCACACTGGGATACTCTATTTCTCTTACTTCTCTTTATTACCCCTCTTATATTTACGCCAGTGAGAAGCTTTCTCAGAGTTATTTTCAAAATCTTTTAACACTTTCTGCTTTTCCTCCTTTTACATGATAGTCCAATTCTTGTTTACTCCTCCACTCCGTAGATGGCAAATAGCGAAGACTTTACATTGGTCACTGCACGTGTTATTAGTTTCGGAAAAGTGGTCATAAAGAGGAAATACTTAGAGCCAGGAATGTAGCCTCAATTTCTGCTTGCAGAATACGAATGGTGGTTTAAGATTATCTCCCTTTTGGTTATTAGTAGATCCAACTGCTCTGTATTTTGGGAAAAGAGAAATCGTTTGCAATTACACTTTGCATTTTGAATCAGCTGAGATCTGATCAATATCAGCTTATACTGATTACAAAAGTTCTTTTTCGAAATTGAACAAAGAGTAAGATTTAGAAAGTTATTGATCGAAATAAGTCTGCAAATTCTGCAGGTAAGGATAAATTTACTGGCTCGACACATCGACACACGAAGGAAAGGAATTAACTAATGTTTATCTCAAGAACGAATAAGACGAATTTGTAATAAATTTATTCGAAAATTGCTTTACAGGGAAGGTCTACAGCCTATTTTTTGAAAACAGATAGAGCGGATAAAGCACATTGGATCAAAAGAGCAAAATTGAAGTGAAATGCTGGTTTCCTACTTAACCTATAATTTTCGGTTTAAATGATACTTATGAGCAGCAGAGGCCAGTGATTTGACAATGTCCTAAAGACTGACCATATATATAGTAATAAAAGTTTTTATGTTTTTAATTCACGGAAATTTCCCTAGATGTAGATTGCTGAAGTTTTCTGTTAGTGGTTCACAAGTGCATTCGAACGACGGCGGAGTGAAACAAAGTAATTGTTGGGTCTAAGGATCCTTTTCACAAGCCGACCTATTGAAAGACTCGTTAGCTGCCGCTTGTCTGTCATGACTTTACATCATTCAGACAAAATGCGAATTCTACGAAAGAGATGTAAGTTCCCTTTACGGCGAAATATCGATGGTATCGCGAACTCTTATTACTGCGAAGTACCAGCTGATTAAATTATTATAATTATTATTATTATTATTATTATTATTATTAGTAGTAGTAGTAGTAGTAGTAGTAGTAGTAGTAATAGTATTAAGCTACAACCCTATTATGAAAAGCAGGATACTATCAGCCCAAGAGTCCAACAGGAAAAAATAGGTCAATAAGGAAGGAAACAGAAAAGTAAGTAAACTACAATAGAGGTAATGAACAATTTAAGAACAGTTACATCATAGAAATAGCTCTTTCAAAACTATAAAAAACATTCAAAAAGATATAGAGAAATAAAATAGAATAGTGCGACTATTGTACGCTCAAGCAAGAGAACTCTACCTCAAAAGAGCAGAAAACCATAGGACAGAGGCTATGGCACGACTAAAGACAAGAGAACATTGGTTTGATTTCGGGGTGTCCTTCCAGAAGAGCTGCTTACCATAGCTAAAGCTTCTCTTCAACCATTACCAAGAGGAAAGTATCCACCGAAAAATTACAGTGCTGTAGTTAATCCATAGAGAAAAGAAGAATAGTTTGGTAATCTCAGTTTTGTCACACGCACAAGGACAGAAAAGAATGTGGAAAGAGTAGACCAGACTATTCGGTGCATTTGTAGATAAATGAAAAATGAGCCGTAACCAGCGAGATAAATCCAATGTAAACTGTCTGGCCAATCAAAAGACCCAATAACTCCCTAGCGGTAGTATCTCTATATGTGGCTAATGCCCTGGATAACCTACTAGCCGTGGTTCTTACTATTCGTGCTAAAGAAGCAAAAAAGGCAAAAACGTTTTGGAATAATTAAGATTAGAATCAAGGTGACTGTATGAACTATATAAGATTGAATTGAGACACTCATTTGGAATTACTCTTTTTTATTGCTACTCTCCTCATGATAAGAAATTACAAAATAAGGAGGACAATGTCAAATTATGAGAGACTCATTGTATGACTCCCTTTTTTAGAAACTGACAGATCCTATGAGAATCTAAAATTTTGTTCGGTTATATCAACAGAAACATGCTAGGTAATCTATATAAAAGAACAATTATTTTAAGACGAATTTACTATCTTCCTTTCCTCGCAGAATATCTTGGTAGACTGCGAAGTCTGTTTGACTTACGGCCCGAAATCCCTTTACACTAGGCCGACACGTAAGCGGATTTATTTCTCAGCCCACAATTATGTCTCATCTTGAAGACTTAACGAAAGATATTGCAATATATCAGTTAGTAGTAAACACCCTTTACTCTCAGATATTAGTTTTTTCGACAAATTTCTCGGAGAAGTAAGTTAATGTAAATGACCCGTTAGTAACACCGAAGTTACGCATGTACGTGTCAAGTCTTAATACCAGAATCTGGCACTTCTTTCGTGCATATTACCATATTTTTTCATGCTTCTGGCAGAAACTTTTAGGTTGTTATAGAATGTATTAAACTATGGACATCCAGTGCTAAATGGATTTTCTGGTACCGTGTCTAGAAGCAAATGTGGTAAGGCATTTCGATGTTAGCTTTTGTTGCGGTAATGCTCAAGTGAAAGCGATAGAAAGTAGTGATATAGAAAGAAATATTTAGCTAAAAAAAAAAAAAATGATTCTATAAGAATTAGAATTATATGGGGGATTAAAACAGAACCCTAATAAATGAGATAGAATGGGGAAACCAGAAGTGATAGTGATGCCAGTGACGATTTGACAAAGGAAGATGTGCCGGATGAGGAAAGTGAGAGCAAGAATAAGGGAGAGTATGAAAAAAGAAACTGCTGATGAAAATTAATTCGGTACTAGTCGAGATATTAATATTATTTAGAGACTAATGAGGATGAAGTCACAGAGGACTATGCTGTTGTTAAAGATGTGTAAACTTCTATAAATGTGCCTTTGAGGGATGAAGAGTTGCTGACAAAGGATGCTATATTACTTCAGTGCCACTGAATTCTATCTACATCAGAAAGATTAGCCACTAAAAAAAAAAAGATAAATAAATGATTTAAAAAGGTAGTTTCTTATACCTAAATATTGCCTTACTTACGATCTTAACATGTTCAGAGAGGGATATATACATGGCACTCAACGCATAATTAAACTGATATATATATATATATATATATATATATATATATATATATATATATATATATATATATATATATATATATATATATATATGTATATATATATATATATATCTATATATATATATATATATATATATATATATATATATATATATATATATATATATATGTGTGTGTGTGTGTGTGTGTGTGTGTGTGTTTTGTGTGCATGTGTGTATATTTGTGTGTGTTTCTTTGTGTGTGTTTTTGCGTGTATATATTTGTTACAGAAGGCTAGGTTTTGAACCAAGTAATTGCATGTTGTTTGAAGCAGAGAGGGGTCAGAATTAAAGCAAGACTGCTCTCATCTACAAACGATAAATCGATGTCAAACCTCCCCGCTGGATAGAAAACAAATGTTCGTGTCATCGAGAAAAAGGGCGAAGTCCAGAAGTGGATAAATAATAGTTCCATAGGGACAAAGGAGAACAGGGAGGATATTGTTAGGTTTATTATACTAAAAGTCTCATGGTATCAGGGAAAGCATACAATCACATTGGCCAAAGCGTCACCTCAGAGTACAGTAATTTATTTTGGGAGCATCAGAAAAACAATAGATCATGAATCAGGCATCTCTGCCCAATGGCCTACTTTAGTGTGGAGTGTCCTGAATGTTAAGCCTTGTAGTATTGAAAATCAGACAGAGGCTTCTGAGAACATCTTGACGCCAGATGTTGATACAGATTTTTTTAGTGCGGTAAAAAACCGAAGTTAATAAACAGTGTAAAAGTAACCCCGTTTCTCATTGAGATCAAGCTATCAATTCAGCCTACTATTATACACATACGTACACACACAAGCACACATACATACTGTCACGGACCAATATATCATTTTAAACAAAGGCTAAGCAGTAAAGTAAATGCGCAGAAAGTAGGGCGGATATTGCCGATCTATTACCTTGTCTCCCTGATCCATGGATTTTTGGGAAGCAGTTCATGCCGCTTTCATTTTTGCTTGATTTTTGATGACCCAAGCACACGTGTACTGAATCTATTTCCATGTCAACAAGTACACCTTGGAGAGGGGACGCAGAGTGAGAATCAGTATGGTGCGGTTACATCACCTGCTACCCATAGGCGAGCCAGCCCCCAAGGCCCCTCAACAATGAAGGGGAAATAAGAACGCACAGTCTGTGCGAGTAAAGGCAATTAAGTTCGAGTCCTACTCGTGAGTGGGCCACCCTTAATAGGCCCACCGTCCATGGTAAGCCTTCCATGCCATGGCGGATGTCTATATGCCATACGACGTCCAATAGTTTCTTTTTGTTTAAACGTCTCCCCTTCCGCTCTTCCGAGGTTTATGTTAATGTACCAGTTAAAAGTAAATTCCATTGTATTTGACTGATTAAATTATCTAAGAGCCAGCGAGAAACATATTTCTGTTCTGTTATACATCCTCAAGATTTAAAGTTCTATTTCACTCGGTTTGAAAAAGATTCCTGCTCATTTTAATCATGAAAATTTACTTAGACAATAAATCCTTCTTATCAGTTCACCCTCATCCAATTCACCTTCTCCAACCATGTATTTTCTTTGGTTATTATCCCACGCCCTTATGACAAATTTGGTGGCTTTGTGGTGGGATAAAGAGGATTGAAATCAAAGGTGATAATGATCAAAGGATAGAGTGCAGCAGCTACCAAAATAATTGATTTAAGACATGAAGAGTTATGAAGATGAAACACGAGAAGCGAGAAAGAAACATTTCGGGAGAAGCGGAAAGGAAAAACGTGGGAGAAAAAGAAGTTGAAGAACTTAACTAAAGTAGATAAAAGATGAATGGATGTCCCTAGAAAGATCAAGAAGAAAAATTCTGACGATGATGTCGAGAATAGTAGCAACCAGGAGGAGCTTTGTGAACCAGTATCCCAAGGAGGACCTGCTGGGAGGAGACCTTAGCGCCCTTCCATCGAGACGATCGGGACGAAACAGACGGCATCCAAGGGAGGAAACTATATGGAAACAGACCCGTCTTTGAGAGGATGACACGACAATGATGCTGTTGGAAGAAATAACGATACGCCCTCATGTATGCCCAAAATTGCTGTTTTGTTCTATTTTCCGTCGCAGGAGCAACCGCATCGAAATTCGCCATCCTAAATGGCGACCCAGGACTCAACTATGGACCCTGTCAACAGAAGCAGTTAAGATGCTTCTAATTGCCCTAACCATATAGGATTTCATCGTCGAAGCAGCAGCATCGGGCGCATTGATAGAAATGGCGCGCCTACATAGGCCAAGGACAAGCCGAAAAATTGTAAGAGGTCCCAGACAGCAACTGTAAGACGAGAGACCCAAGGCAGCCCACAGCAATTAACCCACACATAAGTTAAGTAACATGGTACAAAATCTGTAGTTCTATGATCAACTAATATGTTTTAAGATTTTGTAAATGTGCGTAGAGTAACAAAGTTATCATATTGTTTTCTTTACATAATAAAAAAAATAAAAAAAAACACTGGGTTTGATTGACGCAAGTAACTAGTCGAGTAAAATATTTTCAGTGTTAAAACTTCGAGGAAAGATTAACTTTTGTTTTCACAAAAGAAGAAAATAAAATTGGTTTTGTTGCTGTGTGAATAAATGAGAAATTGTTCTTTATGCTGTATGAACTACAAGTTTTCATTGCATAGTTTCTTTGGTTTATAGTAGTTTGAATTTGTTTGTTGAGACCTTCGTTGTCAAACATGTTAAATGCGTTTCTTGGAAATAAAGTAAAGTCACATGTTGAGATAAATCTGTGTTAACAATGATAAGTTGTTTAGTTCGAGAGAAGAAATGTTTCAGTCTTAATCGAAGTATAGAATGTTTATAAATTTAATGTTGAGACGTAATTTATGAAGTTTTTTATGGTGTCCTTTTGGAGTCTTTACTTAGTAAAATGATGGAGAAAGAAGTGTAAATTAGGTACATTATTATAATTTGGAAAATTTGTGTCACAATATTTATTCTTACGTCATACTCCGTATTGTCAATCAGTAGGCTACTAAGATCGTTATGAAATGTTTAAAAAGAAGGTTGAGCTATTGTTTGTCAGTTTTAGTCTAAGATTAGGAATTGATGAAGATAAGTTTGTTAACGTAATAACAGAAGTGAGTTCAGTTGTCAACAGTTGTTGAGTAATTGGTAATGTCACGTAGGAGATTTATTGTTCTTGCATTTAGTTTCGTTTAGTTAGTGTGTCATAAGTGATTTGTTTCCCAGTGTTCAGTCTGATTGATGACACCAAGCATTGTTAAACAATTATTTTAAGCAAGTAATGTCAAATGATTTAACAGGGTGTGTGAATGCATTTTAAATTTGAAGGGTACCCGATTAGGGTCAGATGACATGAATGAAAATGAATGAAGCGAATGAGATGACGTATGAATTCCCTGAGTAAGTATTACAACGTCACAGTCACTGTTAAAGAGCACATCTTGAATAAGTTTTTTTTTTGGTTTTTGTGTGTGTTAGAAAGAAATCTAATAATTTGAAAAGTAATGTATTTTCTTTTCACTTAAAGGTCAGAATTAAATCTTTGTTTTCTAACTCTGTATAAGATTGGGTTTTGGAAAAATCGTGACAAGTGAAAAAAATTGATTGTTTTTAGGTACTATTTGGCAGCATGATAGAAAAAAGAGAATTTGAATTTGTATGTATTTGTCTGTTACTTTTTGACACGCAAGAACAAATAAGTAATGTGGAAAATTTGAGAAATGGCGAACAAGTTGCAGTAGATTTTTTTTTGTTCATGTCTAGGAATAATGTAAATGATCAGAATGTGTGCAAAACCAGATATTTGTGACACTAATTTTAGGAGTAGCGTTAAAAGATTTGATAGGCTAATATGTGACCAAGGCGAACTAGACATAATATCAGCATAAGGCTTGACAGGTGCCCTGTGAGTTGAAGAATAATTTAGTCAAGCAATAAACTCGATTCATGTAATGAGTTCTTAGATTATTTGCTTATTTTTTTAGTATAGAGGGAATCGCATTAGCAAAATAGACTTTGGGTTAAAAAGTGATAATGAGTAGCCATAAGGTTTTCCTTCATTAGTTAATTAATGTCTGATAAGAAAAAAGTTATGTTTTATGTCAGATTGTGTTAAAGAAAAAAGGATATGTTTTTGGTGTCAAAGTATAACGTAAAAGGTGGATTTGATTGTAATCAAGTGATTTGGTGAATCCATGATATAAAGCCCAGTATTTTAAAGGCTTTGTGTAGGTTTAAAGACCAATAAGAGGCTAGTTAATTGCCCTTCAGAATTATATAAGTCTCAATGACCTGTGTCAAATATCTAAAGAGACACGTTGTTATGTACGTTTAGTTTCTGTTTTGTTTTCTTTTTCTATTTGTGTGGTTTGTTTATGCCGTAATACCTGTTTCATGTATAAGTTAAGGACATAGTTTTAAGATTTTGAGCTCAATTTATTTTTTCGGTTTCAGTATTTTTGGAATGCTATGTATTTTGGGTTGTTTCTTTTTCTGATGTTTTTAGCTATAAGTTCTTTGCTCACTAAGAAATGCAAGAAAGATGCTGGGTAGAAAGATTTTGATGATTGTTGGAGAGTTTGGGTCAGCAGAATTTGACCCCTGTGAGTCCTTGTGTGTGAATGTTTGCGTATGCATAGGTGCATGTGAGCATATGAGACGCGCAGAGAGAGATGTGAGACTACGCACGCGCGGGAGTGGCGTTAATATGTTCGCAGAATATGAGGAAAAAAACTGGAGATGTCTAAACGAGAAATTGTTTCTTTAGCTTTGTGAGATAGTTTCGTGGAAAAGATGAGGGTAAATTGTTTTTCTGGCTAATGATTGGAATTCAGTTACAATGTTCTTGTCTTGGTTAGTTACAGAGTTAACTGTTACTACCTATTCTTAGGGTAATTAGGCTTGTACTAAATATGTTTTCTGGAGTGACCATGCAAATTGGAGAATGCATGAGATTTGGTTGTTCGTTGTTACCGTCGTTGTGAGTAAAGCAAATGAAATAGTTTGCCCCTTAAGTGTCTTAGAAAAGTAATAAAGTTTTTCTTCAAAGTTTTCTTTTTCTTTGGAAATTGATTAAAGATATTTTTTATATGAACTCAGTGACAGGTTATGAAGTATGTGTTATGTTTTGAATAAAGTTAAACGTAATTTGTGAACAGTTTTGACTTTAGCGAAATTCTATAGCGTTCAGTTTTAACGTAAATTTACGTTTTCCACCTTGTGATTTTATTGTTTGAGGTTTAACGTAGATCTAATCGGAATGGTTTTCCCTATTCATAATTGCACTAGGAAGTTTCGATATGAAACTAGTTCTCTGTGATGTGTTGTTGCACTTCCCTAGGGAGATTAGTTCACCAAACGTTTAATTGGGCTTCACAAGTTTCTAGAAGAATTGGAAGACACAAGCATACAGGAATTAGGGCTATAAAGTGCGAAGTAGGAGATGGTGATGTGATGTGTTCGTAATCCAAGAGCCTTTGTTTGCGTGATGTAGGTCAGCTTGCATGAATTTGTGTCCTAGAATGATTGTTGTTTGTTTGCCAGAGTTTGAGTTCTGCTTAGTTTAAGACAACTCAAGATGAGAATATCACAATGTTGTGAAAAGTCACTGTGTGTGAAGTGTGTCTATTGTGAAACCTCTGTCAGAAAACTTGTTTTCGGTTATGATGCGAGAAATGTGTCAGTAGTTTGCCCAGATCGGAAATTGGACAATTGGGCGTGGAGAGTTTGAAAACATAACATGTCAGAGAGAGAGAGAGAGAGAGAGAGAGAGAGAGAGAGAGAGAGAGAGAGAGAGAGAGATTTTTCATTACTTGGGCGTTGAGATGCCTTTAGAGTTTTTGATGTCCCTTGTTGTGAGTTGGCAGGTACTGATTGAAACTTGGGAAGTTGAACATTCCTGTTGTGGATGCTGAGGAATTGTTTTCTTTTTTCACTGTCTGGTTGGACTGGTGTTCTGTTTTTATACTGTTTGATTCCCTGCCTGTCTCTGATTGGGGTGGGGGGAGGGTGTCAAACCAGTTGAACTGACGAATCCTCTATCGGTAAGGGAAGCTTTGCCCTTAGAACAATATGTTCCAAGGAGAACCACCCGCCAGGCATCCAATGAGGGTGGGGTTCGGGGAAACAGTCCCACCCAAGGAGTGGTTCCGGGGATCCCTGGCATGCCTTACTTAATGCAGAGTATAAGCGTAGCTCAAATGAGTAGTTGTAATGGTACCATTTTGTTGTTTTTTGCAGGGATATCTGATGATTTGTTCTGAGTGTAGGAACAAAGCTTTGTTTGATTATGATACTTTTAGTTAGTTAACTGTTGATGATGTTACGAAGTAATGAGTTAATTTATTAGTTTTTGGTACAGCTGTTTAAGGATACTGCATAATGTTTTATCATGTTTAAAGATATTGGATAGTTTTTTATCATGTTTAAAGATATCTAAAAGATTCCTCATTATGTTTGATGATGATCTTTTCTTGTGATTTGTTTGCATATCAT
>NC_090740.1:107106405-107113905 GCF_036898095.1 Palaemon carinicauda | reverse complement strand
ATCGACGAATTTGGGTGCACCATACGCTACTTCCAGGAAAGAAAAACCCAGTCGAGGACGGCCTTTCAAGGATTGAAATCGACGCAATTCACCTGGGAATCGATTACGCCAATCTCGCAACCGAACAACGCACCAACCAAGAAGCAGAGGATCACCTGACGGAGCCATCCGCGCTCAAGATAACTGCGATTCCCCTCGGACCAGCAGGAGTAACTATCCTCTGCGACACCAGCACCAGCCGCCCACGCCCCTGGATACCGGCGTCCTGCAGAAGAAAAATATTCGACATCATCATCCATGGACTTTCACACCCCTCAGGACGCACCACCGCTCGCCTTCTGTCTGAAAAGTTCGTCTGGCCAGGAATAAAAAAGGACGCCCGGGAATGGGCGAAGACATGCATCAACTGCCAATCAAGCAAAATCTGCCGTCACACCGAATCGGGGGTAGGTGATTTTCCCCAACCAAAAAGGACGTTTCGGTCACATACACATCGACGTCGTGGGACCATTGCCGCCTTCCGGATCTGCTCGCTACCTGCTTACGATCATCGATCGCTCCATGAGGTGGTTGGAGGCATCGCCGATGACCGAAGCTACGACTCAAGCATGCGCTGAAGCCCTTTTGTCAAGCTGGGTGAGCAGATTTGGCATTCCTGACGACATCACGACAGAGAGAGGCCCCGCTTTCCTCTCAGAAATATGGCTCGCTCTGGCAAACCTGATGGGGACGACACTCCACAGCACCACGGCATACAACCCCGCGGCAAACGGCATGGTCGAACGAATTCATCGCGCCCTCAAGGCGTCCCTGGTGGCGAGCTGCACCGACGGGGACTGGAAATCACGACTTCCTTGGGTACTTCTCGGCCTTCGCACCGCCCCTCGCGCAGATGGCGAGCCTTTGCCCGCCGAAAAAGTTTACGGGGAGGCACTCGCAGTTCCTGGCGAATTCTTTCCCACATCAACCGACGACACGCTGCTGGATCATCTTAGTGACATCGCCAGGAAATTCAGGCCATGTCTCAAAACTTACCAGGACAGAACTAGCATTTCAAGCCAAAGAATCTGAATGACTGCGGGTACGTTTTCGTCCGTGTCGACGCCCATCGACAACCACTAACCAGATCTTATCGAGGCCTCTACCGAGTAATTAAGAAGACGACGAAAGCCTTCCTTCTCGACGTGCATGGCCAAGAAGACTGGGTCTTAATAGACAGCGTGAAACCAGCGTTTCTCGAAGGGAGCGACACTGCCTCCGCCGGACCTGGCAGATCCAGAGTGCCACCTCAAAACAAGGCGCCTAATGAAAGAAAAATCAACAAATGACGACGAGAGGAAGAGATCCTTACGCCGACCGCCGACGCGCCCCTCCGTTCAAAAACAAGAGGAACCCTCCGACGCCCAAAAAGATAAAAAGCCCTCTACGCCGCCTGATGTCTTTGGGGGGGGGGGAGTACTTGTAAGGACACCGCTCCCTCCGTCGTCCAGAAATTCAACAAATTGTCTATTTATTTAAATTCTCCTTTTGCCACACCATGGCTTCCTATATATATGTATTCCGCTCCCTCAGAGCTACAATTTGACATATGTATTATTTCATTACATGTTTCTGTTTACTTGCAATTCGTGTACTTGTTCATGTGAGAAAACACATATATTTTGGCGGGAAGTTCAAGCTGAATTGGCGCCTACGCCATGCTACCTTTCCGTCCGCACCCTGTATTATATTCCCACGCATGTTTGAATAAACTATCAGTTGATGCTGGTGACGCTTGTCTCATTGTCCTTACATTGCCTTTAAATGAAGGCCCAAAACACGGTTATATAATAGGCTTACTTGGTAAATATAATTACATCCATGGGTACCAATCGAATATGATTCTCTGATAAATTCCATGGAGAAATTCTTTTAGGACATTATTGTTCAACAATAATTACTGAAATTGAAATCGCAAATGACAAGCACCAAACGAAATTTGCAACGAACTCAAAAATTTTCAGCTATCCTTTCTAGGTCCAAATTAAGCCGAATAGTCGTGTTAGCAACTAGATGATATCGGTCGGCAAGTTGTTGTTAGTGGATAATGGTGGTGGCCTAAGGTGGATAATAGGCAGCATTATTCTCCTCCCCACCCTCAGTACATGGGCTAGGTCACAGATACATTTTAGCTCTTCATAGTTCCTTTATAATGCACTGCACGAAAG
Organism: Palaemon carinicauda; assembly: GCF_036898095.1. Classification (NCBI taxonomy): domain Eukaryota; kingdom Metazoa; phylum Arthropoda; class Malacostraca; order Decapoda; family Palaemonidae; genus Palaemon; species Palaemon carinicauda. The sequence continues at coordinate 107,111,698 of NC_090740.1, read as the reverse complement.
ATTAGTATGATCGTAATAACGATCTCAAAGTCGCGCTGTGCTAGGTAGTGGTCACGTCTTCACTGTCCCTCTCCTTCCGAGCTACTGCTGCTCCAGGGTATTTTGGGAACGGGGTCGAAGCTGGAAGATAACCAAACTAGGCAGTAACTAGTTACAGGGTTTACGTAATCAACTACCTTCGTTGCTGTTTGCTTGATGCTTCGTATAGTTAGGTTAAAAGAAAATCATTTTACCAAACATTTATTTAAATAATGAAGGAAATGCATATATTTACCAAGCAATTACAATAGAAGAACAAAGACACCAAAAGAGCAAGATATAACTATTATAATTAATGATTATTTAGACCATAAGGAAGCAATAATAACACACTACATGAAGAATATAAGACTAACTAATAATTATTACGCAAGATAATGAAAATCTCTTCAATTAATAAGAAGGAAAAACTAAGGATAAACAACTTTCCAAACAAATTGAATGTAGGATTAAGAAGAGTTGAGTATTTTTAAATACAAAAGTTACTTTTTTTTTGTATAGATTGTAACTTTGCAATCACAGCCCTCTATGATTTGTTTTCTTAATAAGATATATACTATTCATACATGTTCATATATGAAATATGTATTGTATATCATGGATACAGACCTGTAGTGTTGATTGAAGATTATTTTCTCTTTTAGAATGGTTCTTAACATGTGTTCACTGATAATGAGTATTTTTGATGAGTTTGATATGTGAATTTGATTTTCCATCGATAATTGTTCACCAGTTTCCATTTGCTGTGAAATGTGTTGATTATTTCATATGAATTCTCTATCTAAGTCTTGTGCACCTTCGTTTGGGGTGATCAAGGCTTCCCAAAGATCATGAAGACTTAGTTTTGAAAAGAGTAATTTTCATTTTTTTTTTTTTTTTTGAAAGTTACTGCTTTGCTTGGTTTTAAAGTAGTTTTAAAATCTGAAAGGCTCGGGAGGGCCTTGAGTCAGGTGGAGGGGATTTTTTCACTGACAGATATATTATTTTAAACAAAGGCAAGCACCTCAGTAAATGCGCAGAGAGTAGGGCGCATATTGCCGAGCTATTTCCTTGTCTCCCTGATCCATGGGTTTTTGGGAAGCAGTTCGAGCCGCTTTCATTTTTACTTGATTTTTGATGACCCAAGAACACGTGTACTGTATCCGTTTCCATGTCAACAGGTACACCTTGGAGAGGGGACGTAGAGTGAGAACCAATATGGTGCGGTTACGTCACCTGCTACCCTTAGGCAAGCCAAGCCCCCAAACCCCTCAGCAATGTAGGGGAAATAGGAACGCACAGACTGTGCGAGTAAAGGCAGTTAAATTTGAGTCCTACTCGTGATTGGGCCACCCTCACTAGGCACACCGGCCAAAGTAAGCCTACCACAGCCATGGCAGACATCCATACGCCATACGATGTCTAATAGCTTCTCTTAATTTAAAAGGCTCCCGTCAGCTCTCCCCGGGTATGTTATTGTACCAATTAATAGTAAATTCCAATGTATTTTACTGATGAAATTATTTAAGAGCCAGCGAAAAACTTATCAGCCTTCTGTTTTGCACCCTCGAGATTTAAAATTCTATTTCACTCACTTTTAAGAAGATTCCTGCTCATTTTAATTGTGAAAATTTACTTAGACAATAAATCCTTCTTACGAGTTCACCCTCGTCTAATTCACCTCCTCTGACCATGTATTTCTTTTTTTATTACCCCACGCCCTTATGGCAGTACATACACATACACACACACACACACACACATATATACATATATATATATATATATATATATATATGTATATATATATATATATATATATATATATCATATAGAAATTTACAACCCAAGGACATCAGTCTCTTACCAGCGAATTTACCTGGAATTACAATTGGCAGTTAGGTGCCGACTTCTATTAGCCCTATTGGCATAGTTGGAAGCGACCTGGCCTTCCTTTTGAAGGGGCTATAGTTCGATCTCGGTATGAGATAAGAATTTATTTCCCTTTGAGTACAATATTGGGTTCATTTCCATCAATATTATCTCAATAGAGGTAATTCCTATTAAAATGTTTCAATTGTGTCACCCGGATGGCTTGGAGGTCGGGGAAAATTCGCTGGTAAGAGATTGATATCTCATAGGTTAAATCCTAAATATCAAATAGCAATTAGGTTCAGATTTCTTTTGAGCTCCAGGCGGCATGGTTGGGAGCGACCTGCCCTTTCATTTGAAGAGGCTAGGTTTGATCTCTGTATAAGATAGAAATTTATGTCTACTTAAGAACGATATATATATATATATATATATACATATTTATTTGTATATATATATATATATATATATAAACAGTATATATATATATATATATATATTTATTTGTATATATATATATATATACAGTATATATATATATATATATATATATATATATATATATATATATATATATATATATAGATATATATATATATATATATATATGTATATATCTATACATATATATATATATATAAATATATATATATATATATATATATACATATATATGTATATATATACATATATATGTATATATATATATATATATATGCTGTTTTACATTATATATAAGTGCATTTATAGTTTTCAAGGCCGCTTATTAATGGAAGAGGCAAGGGACATCGCCCTATCAAGCAGAACATATGATCAGCGCCGAAGTGACCTATTCTATCAAGCTAGGACCAAGGAGAGCCAGGCAATGGCTGTTGATGACTCAGCAGATAGACCTATTCGCTCCCCCAAACGCCCAATCCTTAGTTCCTAAGAATGGTGAGGTTGCAGTCAAGGACGTTACCACATCGGCCACAACAACCCATATATAAAGATATGTAAACAACCATGGTATGTATGTGTATATACATGTAGCCTATGTATAGATGTGTCTTGATAGCTGGATCCACGGATATGTGCATGTGTTTGCACGTGATTATGTATGTGTTAAATCGCTTGACTCATTATTATATATAAGATTGCGTCTTTCCAAAAAGAACTAATTATAATTAAGAAGTACTCATGCTTCCAGTTCCTTTCCTCCTCTCTTTCGCTTTCTTCTAGCTTTGATAAAAAAAAGCAGATAATTATTTGAATTCTTAAATTTATTATCCGGGTAAAGTTAATCAATTGCTTTAGTGTTCGTACTGGCTTTACAATTCCGATGATAAAAATACTTATACCTTTGCTAATTTATTCTCTCCTTTTTTTCTTTTTTTTTGCATTTCTTGGTCTTTAAATAAGCAATGAATACCAGCTGTCATGGCCCACCACATTTGGAACAGTGACACTAGAGAGGAACCTTATGGTTCAAGGAATGGCCATGGAGAAGATTAATCTTCTCTGTCGATAATAAACCAGTTATTCTTTAAAAAAGAAAAGGAATCATTATGAACAAACTTCCAAATCTTTAAAGATATAAGAAAATTTCCGAGATTTATCAGAAAAAACTGAACACTCTGTTCAGTTTTGACCCCTGATAATACCTACAGTACGCCATGGAAGGTAAACTATTGGAACTACCTCTCTGCAGAGAGTTTATTTCTGTGCGACTATATAAATAATGAAATATTTTAGGTTTTTGTCGTATCCTCGGTAGACAAATTGATTAAACATTGCACATCGAATCACAAAATGGAAATAAAACAAGTATTTACTTATTTTCGGTTTTGATAGATTCCGGTTTAGCATGATACTTTTAAAAGACTCATTATTGATCCTGTTTTACACAACTAACATAATTGCATTTGCATGGAACTAAACACAGAGGTCCTATTTTGTTTTAGCGTCATATTGAAATTACGTGATTGTTTAATCTTTTAATACCAAAACACACATCATTTGGCAGCTGAAATAGAATCAAATAGTCTGATGATTAGTGAATTCGATACTCTAAACATATTTTCCTGATCAAATCACAGCACATATTAATTACCCAGTTCATCCAAATCCCCATTGAGTCAATATACATCTTGGGAAGCCAAGGATTTTTTCTTTCTGGTCGTTAAGAGAATCCAGACATTAATACATCAAAAATATATATAGCTTATTTGAATATGAAAAACACGTAAAAATGTGCAAAAATTTATCATTAATTGAATGCCAAGTAACAAACTACCAATTAGCTACGATGGTGAAGATGGGTTGATTTCAATTCTAAGTACAAAATACCTGAATTCGACAGGTATAAGTACAGTAGAATTGTCATTGACTTTTATCTTTCTTCGTGGCCAAGTGGGTTAGTCACTGTCTATATAAGCTTGCCGACCAGGGTTCGATTCCCGGCCGGAGCCAAGCTCTTGTCTTTGTGTGATTTCGCCTGGGGCTCTGATCCCGAGGTCGTTAAGAGAATCCAGACATTAATATATCAAAAATATATATGGCTTATTTGAATATGAAAAACACGTAAAAATGTGCAAAAATTTATCATTAATTGAATGCCAAGTAAAAAACTACCAATTAGCTACGATGGTGAAGATGGGTTGATTTCAATTCTAAGTACAAAATACCTGAATTTGACAGGTATAAGTACAGTAGAATTGTCATTGACTTTTATCTTTCTTCGTGGCCAAGTGGGTTAGTCACTGTCTATATAAGCTTGCCGACCAGGGTTCGATTCCCGGCCGGAGCCAAGCTCTTGTCTTTGTGTGATTTCGCCTGGGGCTCTGATCCCGAGGTCATTAAGAGAATCCAGACATTAATATATCAAAAATATATATGGCTTATTTGAATATGAAAAACACGTAAAAATGTGCAGAAATTTATCATTAATTGAATGCCAAGTAACAAACTACCAATTAGCTACGATGGTGAAGATCGGTTGATTTCAATTCTAAGTACAAAATACCTGAATTCGACAGGTATAAGTACAGTAGAATTGTCATTGACTTTTATCTTTCTTCGTGGCCAAGTGGGTTAGTCACTGTCTATATAAGCTTGCCGACCAGGGTTCGATTCCCGGCCGGAGCCAAGCTCTTGTCTTTGTGTGATTTCGCCTGGGGCTCTGATCCCGAGGTCATTAAGAGAATCCAGACATTAATATATCAAAAATATATATGGCTTATTTGAATATGAAAAACACGTAAAAATGTGCAAAAATTTATCATTATTTGAATGCCAAGTAACAAACTACCATTTAGCTACGATGGTGAAGATGGGTTGATTACAATTCTAAGTACAAAATACCTGAATTCGACAGGTATAAGTACAGTAGAATTGTCATTGACTTTTATCTTTCTTCGTGGCC
>NC_090740.1:107096405-107101405 GCF_036898095.1 Palaemon carinicauda | reverse complement strand
AAAAAAAAATAAAGTATGTATTTTTATCTACACATTATAACAGTTTTCATGCGTTGGATTACAAAATCTAATATTTGAATTCACGTAAAGAGAGAGAGAGAGAGAGAGAGAGAGAGAGAGAGAGAGAGAGAGAGTCTCCCGACTAATTTCAAAGAAGGAAAAAAATCCATATCCTATTTACCTTCCTGTCAGAGCGACGCAATAGACAGTATCTTTCTTCCCTCCTTCCCATAACGTTTGGTATATATATATATATATATATACTGTGTGTATATATATATATATATATATATACTGTGTGTGTATATATATATATATATATATATACATATATATATATATATATATATATATTATTCTCTGAATAACAATCACGCATTCATACTTGAGTACATTCTTTCCGATTACCTAAACCCTGGAATAATATCCCCAAAATATGGAAATAGTATCTGGACATGGTTTTCCCGATAGTTCTTTTCATGTTAATCTTAGGACAAGTGGCTTTTTTCTTATTTGTGTAACACGTAACAGCCGAAATAGGGATATTTTACCCTATTTAGATAATGGACGTTGTTTTTGGCTAGTCTCTTTTACTTCACATTCATCTGTTATCTTAATTACACCACGAAAATTTTGTTTCCGGTGTTTTCGTCCTTTTATCCTTGCCCTAAAAACAATAATTTAACTTATATAATTAACTCTCTCTCTCTCTCTCTCTCTCTCTCTCTCTCTCTCTCTCTCTCTTTTATGGGAAAGTTTATACACCTGAAATAAGAGACGCTTCCTCTGCTGATTTTAATGTTAAGAGAGATAAAATTGAAAGATCCTGAGACAAAAGAAGGTAAGAGACTAAGGGAAGTGTTATCCAACCCGTTGGCCATCGCACATCACACTCAGGGATTTTTAAGAGAAAACGAAAGCTATTTTTGTATGTCGATATAGGAGAGGTTTTGCTTGGCTTACAGGAAAGAATTCCTTTCCTAACATGTTAACACACACGGTGTCTATACAAGATCGTAGTTCTACAAAATATACTGCATAGCGGATACGCAAGCAAAATAAAGCAAACTTTTTATAAAAAGAAAAAGAAGTTTTCTGTTGTGAATAAATTCATGTTGTCATAAACACATTTAAATATTCCTGTAATTTTCTTAAAACCTCCTTAACATACTATAAACCTTAAGCACTAGAAGTTAGAAGGCTTTTGAAATTAAACGTTCCATAGGATATCGTCCAAGTCTTAATGTTGAATTAAATTCCTTCTTTTCCTGACATCTTTCCTTCCCAATACTAAATTATCACGAAAGGAAGCAAAATCTACTAGAAGGACGATTTCATCTTATAACGTGAAGTATAAATACATTGAAGGTTATATGGAATTACAAAAGGTAAAATGCTTTTCCATTTTCCCATGAAACAAAAATATGCTTTCAGAACTTATATTTATATTTGCAATGACTTTATTTTTATATCATCTCTTAACTATTCCCTTAAACAAATATACAAGTGATTTCTTTCACCAGTTTTTATCATTATTTTATTTTGAGGAAGATGCAAATCTAAAATTTGCTTTAATATGTTAATTTATTTGGGAAAAACAGTGGCTATTGATGTTGGAATAATTAATCTCATATGTATATATATATATATATATATATATACATATATATATATATATATATATATAAATATATATATATATGTATATATTGTACCAACCGTGTGTCACACAATTGTATATAATTCCTTTCGTATATATTATGCTTGTATCTTCGCTCTTCCCTCGCACTAAAACGAACATGAAAATTCATGTCTACTTTTCTCCTCTGTAACATTGTCAATATCTGAACATGAAAATTCTTGTTGCTTTGAGATTTTGTATATAAAGGAGTGTGTTCCTTAGTAAACAACTCAATTGATTGCATCCTGCCTTTGAGTCGTAACCTCTCTCTCTCGGCACTGTCACATTGGTGACCCCGGAAGTCGACTCGCTCCCACTGACTTCCACCCCCACCTCCCTCGCCCCTCCTTCGTTGGTACTATGACGGACTCTACTACAGCAGTTGGCGCTGCGGCCGCCCCATTGAAACTTTCACCGTTCGCCAGCGGAAAGGCATTTGCTTGGTTTCAGTGCGCAGAAGTCCAGTTTCGCATCAACGGCGTGACTCGCTCAACCACCAAAGCAGATTATGTTCTCGCGGCGATACCCAAGGACACCTTCCCGGAAATATCAGACTGGCTTTGTGAACAAGGAGACACGCCAATAGCGTATGACGCCCTCAAAACATACCTTCTGCAGCAGTACTCGCCGTCGCCAGCCGCCCGTGTAGCAAAGCTTTTTCAGCTCTCGCAACAACCGTTGGGGGACCAAAGGGCTTCGCTTGCCCTCAGGGAAATGACCAGTATCGCTCGCCTTCAACCTGCCACAGACGGCTCTCCTCGTGAGGTGAACCTACTTCGTGCCCTTTGGATACGCCGTTTACCCGGACCTGTACGCGCTGCCATAACCGATGTCGATAGTTTGTCCATAAAGGACTTGATGACCAAAGCCTTCACCCACCTCCTCATGTCGTACCCGGAAGTTTTCCGTCCAGAACTTCGCCAAACGCCCACGGTTCCTGCCAAGCACGGTATTTATCACCATATCAAGACGAGGGACCCCCAGTCTTCGCTAAATTCAGACGTCTGGCACCGGAACGATTGGCAGCCGCCAAACAGACGTTCGCCAAAATGGAGGAAACGGGCCTTTGCCAAAAGGCCTTCAGCCAATGGTCGTCACCCTTACACATCGTTCTGAAGAAAGACGGCTCCCTCCGTCCGTGCGGGGATTACAGGCGCCTGAACATGCAAACAGAACTGGATCAATACCCCTTCCCAAACATTGCCGACGTGACCTCCTACCTGCACAAAGCACAGGTTTTCTCTACGCTCGATCACCTGAAGGGGTATTATCAGGTGCCTATGAACCCAGAAGACATCCCCAAGACTGCCATCACCCCTCCGTTTGGTATATACAGCTTCAATTACTCCTGTTTTGGCCTTCGTAATGCTGGGGCCATGTTTCAACGTCTCATGGATGGCATCTTCGGGGACCTCCCTTTCTGTGTATGTTATGTGGACGACATACTTGTGTTCTCCTCTTCAAAAGAGGAACACCTCCGTCACCTGCGCATCGTGCTCGACCGCCTGCAACAAAACCGCCTTGCAGTCTGGTACGACAAGTGTACCTTTGGCGCCAACGAAGTGTCGTTCTTAGGGCACCGCATCACTCCTGAAGGTGTCCATCCCCTCCCTGAGAAGGTAGCAGCCGTTCAGAACTTCCCCGTGCCCTCGACCGTCAAAGCTCTGCAGGGATTCTTGGGCATGATCAACTATTATCACCGTTTTCTGCCAGCCATTGCCGCCACTCTTGCTCCCCTCAACGCCTCCCTCAAGGGCAAGCCAAAGGACCTGAAGTGGGGTCCTCTTCAAGATGCAGCCTTCTGCAAGGCAAAGAAGGCCCTATCAACTGCTGCGGCTCTCACTTTTCCTATCCCACAGGCCCCTCTCCTTCTCTCCACCGATGCAAGCGACGTCGCTATTGGTGCAGTACTCGAGCAGGTTGTCAACGGCTCACCCCGCCCATTGGCCTTCTTCAGCAGAAAACTGTCTAAGGCAGAATCGGGTTATTCTACCTTCGATCGAGAATTGCTGGCAGTGCACTTGGCTGTCCATCACTTTCACCATTTCTTAGGAGGTACGCCCTTCGTCATTCGCACAGACCACAAGCCTCTGGTGCACGCCTTTACTCGACAGTAAGATGCCTGGTCTGCCCGGCAACGCTGACATCTCTCTGCCGTGGCTGAATAAAATTGCACCCTTCAATACATCCCTGGGAAAATGAATCCCGTTGCTGATGCCCTGTCAAGAAACACGTTGGCTGCCATTCAACTGGGATTGGATTACAACGCCTAGGCTGAAGCCCAACGACAGGATCCAGAGTATCAAGCATGTAGGACATCCTGCACGTCCCTCCGTTGGGAAGACTTTCCCCTCGAAGACTCAAACACCACCCTCCTCTGTGACGTCAGTAGTGGCAGACCGCGACCTTGGATTCCTGCTCCCATGCGCCGACAGGTGTTTGATTTCATTCACGGCTTTTCATATCCCTCGTGCCGTTCTACTGCACAGCTGCTGAAGGCAAAGTTCATTTGGCACGGTGTTTCTAAGGATGCTAAGGATTGGGTCCGCGCCTGTACTTCTTGCCAAACTTCCAAAGTACATCGACACACGGATTCAGGAGTGGGCACCTTTCCTCAACCTCATCGTCATTTCACACACATTCACGTCGACATTGTAGGCCCTCTACCCACATCACAAGGACATCGTTACCTGTTTACCATCATTGACCGCTCCACCCGTTGGCCTGAAGCCATTCCCATGGAAACTGCAATGTGTGCCTCATGTACATCTGCCTTACTCTCTGGATGGATTTCAAGATTCGGTATCCCTGAGCATATTACTTCTGACAGGGGAACCACTTTCACCTCTCAACTGTGGACATCATTAGCGAATCTCCTGGGCATCACCCTACATCAGACAACGGCCTAAAACCCCACTGCCAATGTAATGGTTGAGCGTTTTCATCGCACCCTCAAAGCAGCTTTGATGTCCCGCTGCAAGGATTCCAACTGGTTTACTCAGCTTCCCTGGGTCCTCCTGGGACTAAGGACTATTCCTGAAGACGCCCTCGACGTTTCGGCAGCTGAAATGGTTGAAATACTACCACCAGAGAGTTATGGGGTCCTTTGACTGGCCAGACAGTACTACGTTGGATCCTTCTCTTTGGTTACGGTTCTTTCTCTTTGCCTACACATACGTCGAATAGTCTGGCCTATTCTTAACAGATTCTCCTCTGTCCTCACACACCTGACAACACTGAGGTTACTAAACAATTCTTCTTCGCTCAAAGGGTTAACTACTGCACTGTATTTGTTCTGTGGCTACTTTCCTCTTAGTAA
>NC_090740.1:107081405-107083905 GCF_036898095.1 Palaemon carinicauda | reverse complement strand
TTCATTCAAATAACTTAGTGGAAAGAAACATCATAGAGTCCAGTATCATAAATAAAAACCTTTGAAAACAACTTGAATATTGGACATGGAATGTATAAACCGACGCCTTTATATGTAAAGAGATTTGTAAGCTATATAAAAAAACCCATTAACGACTTAATGTAGAACTGAATGTATTATGAATAGTTAACGTCACTGGGAAATTAATATTTATACCTAAGCTACCATTCATTAAAGGGTACAATTGTTTTATATAGTATGCAAAAGTACATTGGCACTATCCAGTGTTATGCTAGATATAAGTATTGATATATACGTGATTATATGTTTATGGTAATAATGCTGTATGTGCATTGATAAATAAATATATATATATATATATATATATATATATATATATATATATATATATATATATATATATAAGTGTATATATGTATGTATATGTATGTATGTGTGTATATATGTATGTATATGTATGTATGTGTGTATATATGTATGTATATGTATGTATGTGTGTATATATGTATATATGTATATATGTATATATGTTACAGTGAATCTGTATAATCAGGGAATATATATATTCTCTGATATTTTCAGGGAATGTGCATAATGTCTGATTTACTCAGAGGATATGTATATTCCCCGAAATTTTTAGTGAATATAAATATTCCCTGATTATTCAGCCTTATTATTATACAGATTCCCTGAATCGTGTTTGGTATGAAAAAACAATGAAATAAATAGCTGAAACGATAAACAAAGCCTTGTTTTCACAATGTAAACTTGAATGTAAACACAATTTGAACCACTGAATTAGCGAACCATGGTAGGAGTCCATCTAATTACCACCTTCCAACCCTGGTGCTATACACCCCCCCCCCCCTCAACACTACAAGGTCAGGCAAAGTTTAACTCACCAGTCATATGCCATCCTTCCTACTGTCAACACCATGGCAAATCCAACTGAGTGTGATTTAGAAGCACATTTTCGGGAAGAATCATTCTAAAGAAGTGAAGGAAAGAAATCTGTCTTGCTTCCAAAAGAACAATATAATGAAATTATTTCAGAACTGACAGCAATTGGCAAGTCAGGCAAAAAGACGCCTCATTTAATACTACCTTTTGAAGAAGTATGAGATCCTCAAGTGTGGTGATGTTCTTAAGTTGATTAGAAGACGGACTGCCAATGAAGATCCTATCTATTTTGCTACATTGGAGGATACATTCGACATTATTAAGCTTGCTCATATTGCAACTGGCCATGGAGGGCGCGATAAGATGGTAAAGGAATTATCTAAAAATTATGCCAACATTACCCATAATGCAATATCTATTTACAAATCACTGTGCATCGAATGTCAGCGTAAACGTAAGCGACCAACAACCAAAGGGACTGTTGTTCGACCTATTCTGACAAAGAACTTTGGCTCCAGATCACAAGCTGACCTTGTAGACATGCAGGCGATGAAGCAAGACAACTATAAGTGGATAATGGTCTACCAAGATCATCTTACAAAGTTCTGTGTATTGAGACCTCTCACATCAAAACGTGCTGCAGAAGTTGCGTATCAGCTGTTGGATATTTTTCTTTTACTTGGTGCACCGGAAATTCTACAAAGTGACAACGGATCGGAGTTTACTGCCTGTGTTATTACAGAAATTAAGCTGCTTTGGCCTGATCTCGTAATGGTTCATGGAAAACCTAGACATCCTCAGAGCCAGGGGTCAGTTGAACGAGCAAACTTTGATATTAAAGATATGTTGGTAGCCTGGTTGAGTGATGATAATACAACAGACTGGACAGTTGGTTTAAAATTTGTGCAGTTTCAAAAAAACTCTAGCTACCATTCTGGCATTAGAAGGTCACCATTTGCTGCATTGTTTGGATCCGATGCAAAAGTAAGACTGACAACTTCAGCTCTTCCACATGAAGTAATTCACTGTCTCCAAAGTGAGGATGATTCGCTGGCAATAATTACGGAAGAAACAACTTCAGATGAACCACCTGCTGTCGAACCAGTTACTGCTAAACCACCTGCTGTCGAACCAGTTACTGCTGAACAACCTGCTGTCGAACAAGTTACTGCTGAACCACCTGCTGTCGAACAAGTCACTGCACTGGGAGTATTGTGCACGACTGTGATTAGAGGTTAGTCAGTAGGGTATCCTTATGGTCGAATGGATAACAAATTTCCCTCACTACACTGTATTTCTATGTTATTATGTGGATTGTCATGAGTGTAATGTTCTCTCTCTCTCTCTCTCTCTCTCTCTCTCTCTCTCTCTCTCTCTCTCTCTCTCTCTCTCTCTGCAACTGTCGAACCACCTGCTGTCGAAACAAGTTACTGCCGAACCATCTGCTGTCGAACCGGTTACTGCTGAACCACCTGCTGTTGATCCTTATCATTTTTTTTACTAGTTTTATTTTAAATGAGTATTTTGTGACAGACAAGTTTTATTTTCTGTTCATAATAAATTTTGTTACATCCAAGTG
>NC_090740.1:107066405-107068905 GCF_036898095.1 Palaemon carinicauda | reverse complement strand
AACCATTCAAAAAGATTATCCAAATACTTTACTTCCTATTTTACGTTCACAAAATTAAATGGTAGTCGACGCTAAAATACTCCATTTTGTCTTTTAAATAAGAAACCAATAAATCCTCAGTTAGTTTCAGGAGACTGAACAAAGTGTAATGAAGATTTCTCTTGGTAAAGGGTCGTTTTATTGGACCATCGAAGACGACCCAAAAATGCAGTCAAAGAGTAAAAAGTTCCGTCGTAATTTATCGAGAGCTCATGATATTCTAAAGAATCTGATTTGAATAACAAATGAAAGTGTTAAGTAATGATTTTTCCTTAGATATGAATGATTTTTTTTTATATTTTCCGTCCAGGATATCAATCTGTTTTAGTTTGTTCCTTTATATGTATAAATCTTATATAAAAAAAATTGTTTAAAAGTTTTATTTTTTTACCTTTAATTCTTATTCACTGTACCAACCGTGTGTCACACAATTGTACATAATTCCTTTTATATATATTATGCTTGTATCTTCGCTCTTCCTTCGCACTAAAAAGAACCAGAATAAACATGTCTGCGTGTCTCCTATGTAACATTGTCATTTTCTCGAACATGTAATTTCCTGTTGCCTTGAGGTTTTGTATATAAAGGAGAGTGTTCCTTAATAAATTAACTCAGTTGATTGCATCCTGCCTTTGAGTTCACAACCTTCTCTCTGCACCGTCACATTGGTGACCCCGGAAGTCGACTCGCTGCCACGCCTTCCACCCCCACCCACCTCGCCCCTCCATCGTTGGTACTATGGCGAACTCTACGGAAGTTAGGGCTGCGGCTCCCCCATTGAAACTTTCGTTATTCGCCAGCGGAGAGGCGTTTGCTTCGTTTCACCGCGCAGAAGTCCAGTTTCGCATCAACGGCGTGACTCGCTCAACCACCAAAGCAGATTATGTTCTCGCGGCGATACCTGAGGACACCTTCCCAGAAATATCTGACTGGCTTTGTGAACAAGGAAACTCTTCAAGACACGACGTAGTCTGTCTACATCTGCCGAAGTCCGCTTGGTAGCTGCCAACGGATCTGCGATACCCACCTACAGTTACGAGAATCTCACATTATCGTTTGGAAACGGTAAATTCAATTGGAAGTTTCTCGTTGCTGACGTCACATCGCCAATCCTCGGTGCGGATTTCCTCTCTCATTTCCACCTTCTGGTCGATGTCACCCACCGAGGATTGGTCAAGGCAGACTCGTACTTGTCGACACCTCTTCAACCCGTCCCCTCTAACCTCGCTCTCCACATCTGCGCACCCACGAACGCCTACGCCCATCTCCTCACGTCGTACCCAGAAGTTTTCCGTCCAGAACTTCGCCAAATGCCCACAGTTCCTGTCAAGCACGGTATTTATCACCATATCAAAACGACGGGACCCCCAGTCTTCGCAAAATTCAGACGTCTGGCACTGAAACGATTGGCAGCCGCCAAACAGATGTTCGCCGAAATGGAGGAAATGGGCCTTTGCCAAAAGGCCTCCAGCCCATGGTCGTCACCCTTAACCATCGTTCTGAGGAAAGATGGCTCCCTCCGTCCGTGCGGGGATTACAGGCGCCTGAACATGCAAACAGAACCGGATCACTACCCCTTCCCAAACATTGCTGACGTGACCTCCTACCTGCACAAAGCGAAGGTTTTCTCTACGCTCGACCTCCTGAAGGGGTATTATCAGGTGTCTATGAACCCAGAAGACATCCCCAAGACCGCCATCACCACTCCGTTTGGTACATACACCTTCAATTACTCCTGTTTTGGCCTTTGTAATACTGGGGCCACGTTTCAATGTCTCATGGATGGCATCTTAGGGGACCTCCCTTTCTGTGCATGTTATGTGGACGACATACTTGTGTTCTCCTCATCAAAAGAGGAACACCTCCGTCACCTGCGCATCGTGCTCGACCGCCTGCAACAAAACGGCCTTGTAGTCCGGTACGACAAGTGTACCTTTGGCGCCAACGAAGTGTCGTTCTTAGGGCACCGCATCACTCCTGAAGGAGTCCATCCCCTCCCTGAGAAGGTAGCAGCCGTTCAGAACTTCCCCGCGCCCTCAACCGTCAAAGCTCTGCAGGAATTCTTGGGCATGATCAACTATTATCACCGTTTTCTGCCAGCCATTGCCGCCACTCTTGTTCCCCTCTACGCCTCCCTCAAGGGCAAATCAAAGGACCTGAAGTGGGGTCCCCTTCAAGAATCGGCCTTCGGCAATGCAAAGAAGGCCCTATCAACTGCTGCGGCTCTCACTTTTCCTATCCCACATGCCCCTCTCCTTCTCTCCACCGATGCCAGCGACGTCGCTATTGGTGCAGTACTCGAGCATGTGGTCAATGGCTCGCCCTGCCCATTGGCCTTCTTCAGCAGAAAACTGTCCACGGCAGAATCGGGTTATTCTACCTTCGATCGAGAATTGCTGGCGGTGCACTTGGCTGTCCGTCGCTTTCACCCTTTCTGAGAAGGTACGCCCTTCATCATTCG
>NC_090740.1:107048905-107051405 GCF_036898095.1 Palaemon carinicauda | reverse complement strand
GCATTGGATCCCTCTCTCTGGTCACGGCTTATTTTTTCTTTGCCTACACTTACACAGAATAGTCTGGCCTATTCTTTACATATTCTCGTCTTTCCTCATACACCTGACAACAATGAGATAGTTAACACTTCTTCACCCAAGGGGTTAATTACTGTACTGCAATTTGTTCAGTGTACTTTCCTCCTAGTAAGGGTAGAAGAGACTCTTTAGCTATGGTAAGCAGCTCTTCTAGGAGAAGGACACTCCAAAATTAAACCATTGTTCTCTAGTCTTGGGTAGTGCCATAGCCTCTGTACCATGGTCTTCCACTGTCTTGGGTTAGAGTTCTCTTGCTTGAGGGTACACTCAGGCACACTATTCTATCTTATCATTTTTTTTTCTCTTCCTCTTGTTTTTTTGAAATGGTGTGTTGGGCAGGCTTAATAAAAGGGCCATGGATGCCTGGTGGTTTATCAAAAGGTTGTCTTTTCCTTCTTCTGACTCTTTTTCTTCTCAGAACCATCCTTACTGTCCTCCCTTCAGTGGAAGTGGCTATCCTGGAGGGTATTTAGCCTTGCATGGTGTATCGGCTCCTCCATGTTGACCAGTTTTTCCGACTTTTTACTATAGTCTATGGGTATCATCAATCACTATATTTATGATTCTGTATATATTGTTTTTGTTATAATTCTTGTTAATATAGTTTTCAAGTATGATGTCTCTTTTTTATTTCCATTAATTCTTATTGTGTCTGGAGACATTGAGCGAAATCCGGGACCAGTACGTCCTAGATTTCGTCAATGTCGTCTTCTGTATTGCAATATTCGTGGTCTTCATGCAAATATCCAAGACCTTACTGTTGCGTCCAGACAGTATGATATTCTTTTGTGCTCAGAAACTTTGGTTTCTAATATGAGGCACTCATCTGAGCTCCTTATAAGTGGTTTTAAGAAGCCAATAATGTTGAAACGTGATGCCATCCCTAGGGCCAGGGGAATGGCGGTGTATATTAGGACCGAGTACCCTGCTTCTCATAAGTCCTGCTATCAATGTGGATGTCATGAGATTCAGGTAATAAAAGTTTGTGGCAGGCATAACAACTTTTATTTGTGTTCGATCTACCGTAATCCAGACATGGATGATTCTATCTTAGATCGTCTTCTTACCATTATGGCTAGGATACAAGAAGATGATAGAAAGGCTTGTTGGTGATTTTAATGCTCACCATAGGGAGTGGTTAAGTTCTGTCTCTCCTACCGATCGCCATGGCTTAAGAGCTTTAGACTTTGCCTCTGAATCAGGCTGTGATCAAATCATAAATGAAACTACTCACAGGTCTGGTAATTGCTTGGACCTCGTATACACTGACTCCCCTGGCGTTATAACTAGTAAGGTTGGTTCTCCAGTCGGGACATCTGATGATACCTTGATTTCATTATTAGTGAGGACTCAGCAGCCTGTCCCTGATATATCATATTCTTGTAAAATTTATATTAAATCCCAAGCAGACTGGGATGGGATTTTGCATGATCTTTTGTGCTTGAATTGGTCACAATTATATAATAGTTTAGATCCTGTTGTCCCTTTGAATGAGAATCTAGTCAACATAATTGATAGGCGTATCCCTTCTCGTGTGCTAAGGTACCGAGTGAAGGACAAACCGTGGTTCAATGATGATTGTAGACGTGCTTATTTGGAGAAGCAGGAGGCCTATCACCTTTGGAAGGGTAACAGATCAGATTTGACCTGGAACAACTATACTCAGCTTCGAGCTTTTGCTCAGAGAGTTTATGCCTCAACTGAAAAGGAGTACAATTTAACCATAAAAGAAACACTTTCTGGTACAACTCAGGAACATAAATGGTGGTATTCCCTTAAATCTGCACTTTTTGGTGTAGATGCAATAGTTCCTCCTTTACTTAAACCAGATGGCTCAGTCACTCACTGTCCAAAGGAAAAGGCAACCCTTTTGGGTGATGTTTTTGACAGTAAACAGAGTAATGAAAAACTTGAACTTCCTCATTCCTGTTTTCCTGAGGCTAAACTAACTAGTTTAGCTTTTCGATCTCGTGAGATTTAAGCTATGTTGGTGGACCTTGATGTTTATGGAGGTGTAGACCCAAATGGTATTTTTCCTTTGTTTTTTATAAATACAGCAGATTTTTTAGCTCCAAAGTTATCTGTTATTTTGCGCAAGTTAGCAAGAAGAGGAGCTTTTAGCTCTTGTTGGAGAATTGGTGATGTTACTCCTCTATGTTTATGTGTTTGTGGTAGCTCAAGTCCCACTGATTACCACCCAATTTCCATAACTCCCGTATTATCTAAAGTTTTTGAACGTCTTCTGGCAAAACGTCTTAATAGGTTTGCTGAAGGTAATCATCTACTTCCTAGTTTGCAATTTGGTTTTCGTAAAGGCCTTGGAGCATGTGATGCCCTTCTTACAGTCTCCAATGCTGTACAGAAATCCCTTGATTGTGGTCGGGAAGTTCGTATGATTGGCCTTGATTTTAGTGCTGCCTTT
>NC_090740.1:107026405-107043905 GCF_036898095.1 Palaemon carinicauda | reverse complement strand
CTACAGCTCTTTCATAGAAAGGGAAGGGCCTGTCCATCTGGACGACATGGCCATCTCACCCAAAAATAGATTTTTCGCTTCGCTCAAAATCCGTTTTTTGCGCTCAAGCCATGTCGTCCTGATGGAAGTATACCAGAGCATTACTGTATCTGTGGATTCTCAGAACGTGCTGTACTCCCCGGAGGTAATTTTTCCCGGTCGACTAGACCTAGAGACCTAAGATGTTACCGTTATACACCTTTTCAACTAACCATAAACCATGTTAGAGCTTCCTGCCCCCTACAGGGAAGAGTCCTACTAGACTCTGGAAAAGTCTCGAAGAGTACATATACCTATGTATGAATACCAGGCAAGCCAATATAGTGGTCTCACCCTATATTAAGTAAAGCATAGTTTGTAAAGAACCACTGCGTCAATATGAAATATCGACCAGTTCTCCGCACAATACTTGTATTGGACAAAGGTTTATATCCGCATATGAGGAAACTTGTAAATCCGCCACCGTCCCGTTATGGGATGGAGTCCTCCCGTTAAGGGAAAGCATAAACCAATGCAACATAGCTTGCATAAAGGAACAATTCTATTAGAACTATCCCAGATAAGGTACATAGAATGAATGCTCAATTATACCAATAAATTGACACAGGTGAAGGAGACGCAAGGTTCTCAAGAACAAATTTATTGACAGACAATAAATAGACAGGTTAACAACAATTATATATATATATATATATATATATATATATATATATATATATATATATATATATATATATATATATATATATATATATATATATATATATATATATATATATATATATATATATATAAGAAGAGGATAACCCAAAACTTTAAGCATAAGTATGATAGTAAACAGAACTTGTTTATCTGAAAGAAAAAAACATTATTGCCACTTTTAAGATACCGAGGTATCAAAGTCATAAAAGTCTGTATTACAAATCAATCACATTAGCGTTAGAAAACGCTCTGCACACATGTCTGCACTTATGCTAGGTTCACCTTTGGAAATGGAACAGTCTACGTGGGCAACTCAGTGCCCTCACTTAGTTTGTAGTACCGTATGTAACTACACACTCATCCTGGAATTAATCGTCCCAATTAAAACCACTGTTCCTCGCAGAGTTAAACAGTAGGGTTAACGACGCGACCCACTGCTACCACAGATCTCTTTAGTTCCTCTACTTGCTTCGCATAGTGGCGAAAGAACACTCTGGAAGACTTCCAGCCAGTGTATGAACGGAGATGTTCAAAATCCATACAATTAAAGAAATTTAAGGATGAGGCAACTTTCCTCGGATCGTGACCTGCGGGTGTACTGTCAGGATCCGCTCTGCGAATAAAAAATGTGATTTTCTCTCTGAGTTGATTCAGAGACAAATTTGAGCCTGATGTTTCTCCCCTGAATAGTTGACCACCCTTGAAGTCTGAAGTTCTACGAAGATAGACCTTTAGGCATTCTACTGGACATAGAGATGCATCTTCTTTCAGAGGGCAGATTCTCCAGGGACCCCACCTGTTGGTGGGTAACTCATTCTTGGCGAGAAACGTAGGATCCGGAAACAGGTTCAGTTCTCCCCCATCCAGGAACTGAACACGACCTGCCTCTCTCGAGAGGGCTACAATCTCACTAACCCTGGCCCCGGACGCGAGTGCAAATAGGAAAATAACTTTTTGTGTCAAATCCTTTAACGCACACTCCTCATTGCTCAACAAAGAAGCGAAATGAAGAACTTTGTCTGAAGACCATGAAATGGGCTTTGGAGGTGCTGAAGGTCTGAGCCTAGCGCAGGCTTTCGGAACTTTATTAAAGATCTCGTTACCGAGGTCGACCTGGAAGGCATATAGAATGGGTCTTGTCAAAGCAGACTTACACGCCGAAATCGTGTTAGCTGCCAACCCTTGACCATGGAGGTGGATGAAGAAAGATAAGCAGAAATCTGTCGAGATCTCCTGCGGATTCTTTGCCTTGACAAAGGCCACCCATTTTCTCCAAGATGACTCATATTGCCTTCTAGTAGATTTGCACTTATATTTCTCTAGGAAGTCTATGCTGGCTTTCGAAATCCCGAAACGCTTTCTCACCGCTAGGGAGAGAAAATCATGAGCTGCAGGGTTTGGGTTTTCTGTAATGAAGCGCAAACAGTCGACTTCTGGACTCGCTGGGTCAGAACTGGATCTTGTAGCGGTACAAACTTCAGCCGTAGTTCCAATGCCAGGGGGAACCACACGCTGTTCGGCCACTTGTGGGCCACTATTGCCGCTACCTCCTTGAAGGATCTCAGTTTGTTGAGGACCCTCAACAGAAGGTTGTGAGGAGGGAACAGATAAATCCTGGACCATCTGTTCCAGTCGAGGGACATCGCGTCCACTGCTTCCGCTAAGGGGTCCTCGTACGGGGACACGTACAGGGGCAACTTCTTGTTGTCTTTCGTCGCAAAGAGGTCTATCTGCAGTTCTGGGACTTGATTCAGAATGAAGGAGAATGATCCTGCGTCTAAGGACCATTCCGACTCTATCGGTGTGAACCTGGATAGAGCGTCCGCTGTCACATTGCGGACTCCTTGAAGGTGAACTGCCGACAGGTACCACTTCTTCTTTTCCGCCAATCGGAAGATGGCCCACATCACCTGGTTGAGAGGTGGTGACCTCGATCCTTGTCGATTCAAGCATCTCACAACTACCTCGCTGTCCATCACCAACCTTATGTGGATCGAGTGACACGGGGAGACTTTCTTTAAGGTAAGGAGCACTGCCATAGCTTCTAGAAAGTTTATGTGAAAGGTCTTGAATAGCTTGGACCAAGTCCCCTGGGCTTTTTTCCGATGAGAGTGACCTCCCCATCCCTCCTTCGAGGCGTCTGAGTAAATCGTCACCGACGGGGGAGGTGGCTGAAGAAGAACCGACTTCTTCAGATGTCTGGCTTGGGACCAAGGCCTGAGAAGAGTACGTAGCCGAAGCGGAACTGGTCTTCTCAGATCTCTTCGCGCGTTTGATGCATAACTTCTCCAAACTCCGGTTGCATCCTTTAGCTGTGCTCTTAGCACTGGGTCTGTCACCGAAGCAAACTAGAGAGAGCCCAGTACCCTCTCCTGTTCGCGTCTTGATATCCTTTCGGAATCTAGAAGTCTCTTGACAGAACCCGCTATCTCCTTCCTTTTCTTCGCCGGGATGGAGAAACGGTGTGACATTAGGTCCCAGTGGATTCCAAGCCACTGGAACTTTTGAGATGGAGAAAGTCGAGACTTTTTTCTGTTGATCTTGAAGCCTAGATACTCTAGGAACTGGATCACTTGACTGGAAGCTTGCATGCATTCTGTCTCGGATGCTGCCCACACCAGCCAGTCGTCCAGGTAGGCTACTACCTGAATTCCCTTTAGGCGTAATTGTTTGAGAGCTACGCTCGCAAGCTTCGCGAAAATCCTTGGGGCTATATTTAGCCCGAATGGCATGGCTCTGAAGGCGTATAGTCTTCGTTGTAGCTTGAACCCTAGGTAGGGGGAGAGTCGACGGTTGATTGGAACGTGCCAATAGGCGTCTGACAAGTCTATGGAGACGGAATATGCCCTCTTGGGCAGTAAGGTCCTTTTGTGTTGCAGTGTTAGCATCTTGAACTTGCAATTCACTATGAACTTGTTGACTGGCGACAGGTCCAGAATGACTCTGAGCTTTTCCGAGTCTTTCTTGGGAACACAAAACAGCCTCCCTTGGAATTTGATGGACTTCACCCTTCGGATCACTTTTTTCTCCAACAGTTCTTGGACGTACTCCTCCAGAACGGGGGTGGAGTGTTGGAAAAACCGAGGGCACGGGGGTGGAGTGCTGTACCAGCTCCAGCCCAGTCCGTTCTTGAGTAGGCTGTGGGCCCAGGGATCGAAGGTCCACCGATCCCGAAAATTCTGAAGTCTCCCTCCTACCGGCATCATCTCACTTGGACTGCCATCTTGAGGTCTTGCCTCCCTGACCGCGACCACCCCTAAATCCCCTTCCCCTTGAGGGGCGCCTAGACGAGCCTCTGGCTGCTCCTCTAGGCTTTGCTCGAAAGGAAGTAGACTGCCCTTCGAACGTTGGGGTGAATGCCGTGGACTGTGTCGACACGGCCTGGGATACCCACTGGAATGTGGTCGGGGTTTGTGCCACCATCTGGGGCACTGAAGGCAATGGCAATTGCAGTTGCTGTTGCTGTCTAAGAGGCTTGGCTGGCCGAGACGGTAGCCTAGTCCTCATAGTCTTCCTCTTTGGTTGAGGACCCTCATCCGGGGAAGACTTTCTTTTGATAGCCAGGCCCCACTTCTGGAGAAGGTTTCTATTCTCCGTGGCGGCCTTATCAACAACTTCTTTGACCAATTCGGTAGGGAAAAGGTCTTTGCCCCAAATGTTGGAGGAGATTAGTTTCCTTGGCTCGTGCCTCACCGTAGCTGAGGTGAACACGAACTCCCTACAAGCTCTCCTCGCCCTGACGAAGCTATAAAGATCCTTCGTCACTGTGGCCAGATGAGTCTTGGCCACTACCATGAACATTTCATGGACCTTGGGGTCACTTGCCATCGTCTCAAGAGTAGTCTGAAGAGACATTGAGGCAGCCAGTCTTTCTTTTGTCTCGAGCTCTCTCCGCAAAAGAAAGTCGAACAGCTTAGGGAGGTCCTCGCCGAACTGACGTCCGGCAATATCAGCCTCCAACTTCCCAACTGAGAAGGTAAGATGGACGATCTTCCAGTCTTTGTGGTCCATAGGCAGGGCCAGCGACAAGGGTTTACACTCCTCCAGGGAGGGGCAAGGCTTGCCGGCCTCGACTGCTTTTAGTAGAGCCGCAAACCCTTTCTGTAAAAAGGGAAAGGCTCTAGCAGGAGAGGACACAAAGGAAGGGAGCTTCTTACTCAATGCAGCTACCTTTGAGTTCATGAAGCCCCTCTCTTTCATCGAGGATGAAAGCAAAGCTTGAGCCTTAGCATGGTCCATCACTATGACCTCCTCTGGCTCTGTCTCCTCCTTTGAAGCTGGTTCCTTCCTCAACCGGACATAACAGTCTGGATATGACCCCTTGCTGGGCCAGAATTCCACCTCCTCTAGGGGAACTGAACCCAACTTATCCGAGATGACGATTTTTCCAGTCGTCATCGGCATGTGCTCAGCATACCTCCACGGGTTAGCATCCGAGCACAAGGGAAGGTCTTTCACATTGAGCCTTTTCTGGGGCCCATGTGATGCTGCAAGCCTCTGCATCTACAGTTCTATTGCAGCCGCCTTCTCCTGATTCTCCTTCTGCATTTGTTGGATCATTCCAACAATGGAGGAGAGGGCTTGTCCCAGCTCTACTGGGAGAGCGGACGATGTTGAGGGAATAGGCTTCGGGATCTGAACCGGAGTAGCCGACACCTTGTCGACCTCTTCCTCTACAATTTCTGGGGCTTGAACTTCATCCTGGGCTCCTGCCAGGAGGTCTTCCTCCAGACGCTCGTCCACGTCAGACATCCTGTCGTCCAACTGGATGTCTTGCAAAGCGTCCGCGACTTCAGCATCCACCTGGATCTGAACTTGGGGGATCTCCTCTTGAGGCTGGGGAATCACTGCATCAGCTGATGCCCTAGGGAAGAGATACGCCCTCATTTTCTCACTTGGAAGATAAGGTCCAGAGGTGTTCTTCTGGAAGCCCCTTACCCAAGTACAAAGCTTCTCCCTTGCTATATCCCTTGATTCCGCCGTCCTAGGGGAATCAAAGGCCTCAGTAATCAGGTTAGTGCACACGGTACATACATGAGGGTCCCAATACTGGAGATCACCCTTGGAGACAGCGCATGCTGCGTGCCTCCTACAAAACTCATGTCCGCAGAGGTTCTTACTGCGGACGTTGCAGAAAACACTTCCGCACTTCGGAGGGTCCTCCTGTAAAGAGAAGAAATTTCCATGAGTATCAAGTGAACTACGTATCACTGGATATGCACAGTTTAGCATAACAAAGCAGAAAGGAAAGACGCACACTTGTGTTTCCTTCACAACCAATTGTTGCAGCCTTCCAGATAATAAAATCGTATGGTTAATCTCTTCTAGAATAACCAATGAAAAGTTTCCAGAGGAAACAGGTGTAGCTCACACCTAAGCAATGATTTTAAAATCCCGGATTATAGACAAGAAAGAACTCACTTTCTTATCTGTAAGGCAACACCAAAGGGTTGTGCAAGACAACACAAAAGTGTTAGAACACACAGTGCTGTACCAAAACTTATACTATAGTAACAGCTATAAGGCGGCAGAACGCTGGTTCAAATGCATGTGCCGGCCGGCAGTAACTGCCGGCCGGCAACAGCCAATGTCGGCCAGCAATAACTGCCGGCCAGCAACTACACAAGGTAGTACCCGGCTGCCGGCCACTGCTCACAGCGACCGGCAGACAAGGGCTGACATTAGCCGGCCGGCAAAGGTAAACAACCGATGCTGGCCAGCAGCAAAAGAACCAGAGGACTACAACTGCCCGGCTGCCGGCCTCATAGGCCGGCAGCCGGGTCGGGTACAGCACTAGAAGAAAACAGAACAGAATGGATGCCGGGATAAGAGCGTAAACTACCTCCAAGCCCGGCAATCCGAAAGAGTGCATATAAGGAAGGGGAGAATCTAATTCAGGCTTCCTGACCAATGCTGTCTGGCTCTACAGGCAGGCATGGATGAGGGACCAAGGGAGGTCCGGGCAGCACTCAAAGCAGAAGACCCTTGCCGGCCGGCAGACTCTGCCGGCCGGCAAGGGACTGAGTCAATTCCACATCCTAACCTATCCTAGGTCCAGATGTAGAATGACGTACAGTACTGTAATGGCTAGGCCATTACGGAGATAGAGGGGGAAGGGACAAAAGAGGGTCCTACCAACCTTGCTTTAGTGAAGGATCACCCGCAGCCAAGAAAACTCATCTTAGCCTAAGGGAGATCCAAGGAGGGAGGCCAGCAATACTTGCCAGCTCCCAATGAACCAAAGCAAGGAAGGTGTTGCTACTCCCAGGGAAAGGATCTTATCCTCCCACCGAGAACAGCAACAAGGACTAGTCTGCTAGATCACAAAAGAAGGAATCATCTCGTACAGAAACCTTCGGCAGTGACCTAAGGAGGCTAAGCCTCCTATGTCTGTGTCAGGCCAGCGAGGGAGACTCTACCCCAAGCCAGACAAACACAGACTCAGACTAAAAACTCTGATGTTCTATCCCTCTCTGAAAACCAGACTTACTGGAACAGGGGGGTACAGTAACACCCCAGTATAGTTTTATCGAAAGTTAATTCAGATAGACCACTTAGGGTTAAGCCCAAGGCTTAAACAGAGGGAAAGGGATTGCATACCTTCTCCGAAGAAAAGAAAGCAACCGGGGAGTATGAGAAAGTATACTAAGGCTCCATAAGCAACTTAGCCTAGGTACCAAGAGAATCGATTACCTAAATCACCAAAACTCACTCGTATACTATCTTGGAAATATTCAACATAATCTTAAATGTATAAAAAACAGCCTAAAACTTCAATAAAATTTTAAAACACTCGGAAAACCAAAATCATGCAGGAAGTACTAGGACCAAACGACTAGGCTACATGGCCTAGCGTAGGCCAGAGTTGACGAATACTTCGCCAAAATAATACTAAAAGCATGAAAGGAAATCCTATGTAACGCTAAATAGCTAAAATTTATTAAAGCCAAAAAACCGGGAATGTCGCTCTGGCTAGCTAAAACTCATACCTAGCGAGCGACAGCGTCCATGACGCCTCCGGTAGGCAACGGCTCTTGTAACAAAGATTAATACTATTAATCACTTAAAAATTTACCAAGAGCCTACATTTATACATAAAAGAAATGGTACTCAACTTATCAGAGGCCGACGAAGCTGGAGAAGCCATGAAAAGCTGAATAAATCCAAGATTTGCGAGAAACACAGGAAAAAACACCGAGTTGTTAAGCTACGCAAAAAGGAATACAGATGGCGCCAGGATTGGTGCCAGGCACGCTTACGAAACGGGAGAAGAGGGAGCCTTGGGAGCGGCTCCCCCTTTTTCTTTCCCGTTTTCGTTTTCTTGCCAATTGACCCCTTCGATGTGTTATCTCTGTTTGGGGTGCAGATTGCCATGTGGCGTGTCAAGAATACGTCCTCTGATATGTCGCGATATCCCTTTCATTAGGGATATTCGCTCCAGGAGTTAGAATTCTGGGTACCTTAAGGTAAATTCTCGGGGAATATCGCCATAGTTGTAATATACCCTAGGAAGCTACCCTATAGGAACTTCCATCAGGACGACATGGCTTGAGCCCAAATATATATATATATATATATATATATATATATATATATTTATGTAACTGGGATTCACTAGAATAGAATATTTCATTCAAGAATTTCATTGATTATAAGAAATGTATAACCAGTTCATAAGGTGAGTTCCACTCATGCAGGATAAAGTAATATATGTAAATTACATAGGAATTTTGTCATTCATTTAGTTTTATTTCCATTCCATTTTGTATATCAAAATTTACATTATATTGAAGAATTGAATTTTCATTTCACGTAGTTTGGTTAAAAATTCTAATGTAATTATGTTACACTATATTATATATGGCATACGCGCCATTGATTGTATTATGTTTTCGCGTGGTTAGAAACTGCATGAAGATTTTAGACTAAAAAAATAGTAATTTTTTTTCCACGTTTCGAGAGTAGGTGGTCGTGGTCATCTGAGAGAGATGCTTCGTATGTGACTCTAGTACCATACTTCAAAATGCCCAGTTTGCAGCCCTGATACCGCAAAAATATATATATATATATATATATATATATATATATATATATATATATATATATATATATATCTATCTATATATATATATATATATATATATATATATATATATATATATATATATATATGTATATATATATATATATATATATATATATAGATATATATATATATATATATATATATATATATATATATATATATATGTGTGTGTATATATATAGTATATATATATATATATATATATATATATATATATATATATATATATATATATATATATATATATATATATATATGTGTGTATATACATATACAGTATATATGTATATATATATATATATATATATATATATATATATAAATATATATATATATATATATATATATATATATATATATATATATATATATATATATATATATATATATATATATATATACAGTATATATGTATATATATATATATATATATATATATATATATATATATATATATATATATATATATATATATATATATATATATATATTCTTACAAAACTTGTCTTCACGACAGTTGAGTGTTTTTAAGAGATGTATAAGAGGCTTATAAGGTGAGTTCCACTCATGTAGGAATAAATAATGTATGTAAATTACAGAAGACTTTCGTCATTCATGTCGTTTTACTTTATTCACTTTCCTATATGTAAATTTACATTATATCAAACAATCAAATTTTCATTTCACGTAATTTGGTTACGAAGACTAATGTAGTTTTGTTAAAAGTTATGATGTATGACACCCATGCTAGGGATTTCATCATGTTTAACGTGGTTGGAAAATGCATGATGATTCTAGAATAAAAAAAAATAGTTGTTCAAACATCGGAAATTTTTGTGGTTTAAATTGTAATAAGTTTCTTTTATATGTCAGTACCGGTATTATATATTTTTTTTCTAGTATTTATGACCAGCCCTGTGTAATTAGGTTAAACAGTTAAATGTACGTATTTTGCTAAACGGTTTGATAACCTTGTGTGAATTCGAAGGACACAGGAATAACAGTTAAGTATTTTTAGGTATAAATTTGATCTATTTCCTATAGGATTAAAGTGTTAACTTTTTTCCATTTATTGTCAAAATTATATATTTACAAACATCAATTTCTATTGATACAAGTCATTGTATAATTTGTATGAAGTATCCTTTTGTCTTAGTCTAAGGTTTAGTTCGGATTTGATATTTTTAGTGATTTATATTTTTTTTTTTTTTGTTAATTTTTTGTAATTTTTCATTTCCTAAAAATATATTTATTTGTTTAAAGTGTGTTATAATTCGATCATCCATTCAAAGAATTGCTGGTGTCCCTTGACCAAGAACCGAAGTAAGAGGTTGATTTAAGAATAGCTCACGATAAAAGTAAAGTATTCAACCAGTTCTGTTTTGACTTTAACGTAAAGAGACCTTTAGATATTCAATGTTCATTTATATGATTGTCTGGGAGTAACGTATAATTATCAGAGTTTGGTTATCTATTGTGTATCCAAATATGTGATGTAAAGCTGGTGAGGTTGAGAGCTGGGGAATTTATATAATTTGCTAGTCGTAATAATATACATTTATATATATATATATATATATATATATATATATATATATATATATATATATATATATATATATATATATATATATATATATATATATATATATGATAAATTTTGCACATTTAGACGTGTTTTTCATATTCAAATAAGCCATATATATTTTTGATACATTAATGTCTGGATTCGCTTAACGACCTCGGGATCAGAGCCCCAGGCCAAGTGGTTTAGTCACTGTCTATACAAGCTTGCCGACCAGGGTTCGATTCCCGGCCGGTCCCAAGCTCTTGTCTTTGTATGATTTCCTCTGGGGCTCTGATCCCGAGGTCGTTAAGAGAATCCAGACATTAATATATCAAAAATATATATGGCTTATTTGAATATATATATATATATATATATATATATATATATATATATATATATATATATATATATATATATATATATATATATATATATATATATATATATTTATATATTTATATATATATATATATATATATATATATATATATATATATATATATATATATATATATATATATATATATATATATATATATGTGTGTGTGTGTGTGTGTGTGTGTATATGTATATATATATATATGTATATGTAGGTAGTAGGTTGGCTAAGGCACCAGCCACCTGTTGAGGTATTACTGCTACAGACTTATTGGTTCTTTTGCCTGGCCAGACACCATTACATTAAATCTTTCTGTCTGCTTACTGTTCATTTTCCCATTGCCTACACACACAAAGAATAATCTGTCCTATTCCTCACTTATTCTCCTTAGTCCTCATACACCTGACAACACAAATTACCTAACAATTCTTCTTCACCCAAGTGGTTATTGCACTTTAATTGTTCAGTGGCCACTTTACTCTTGGTAAGGGTAAAAATTACCCTTTATCTATGGCAAGCAGCTCTCAAGGCGAAGCACATTGCAAAATAAAACCCTTGCTCTCTATTCTTCGGTGGTGCCATAGCCTTTGTATCATGGTCTTCCACTGTCTTGGGTTAGAGTTTTCTTGCTTGAGGGTAGACTTGGGCAACCTATTCTATCTTATTTCTCTTCCTCTTGTTTTCTTAAAGTTTTTAAAGTTTATATGTATGACATTTCTATTTTATTTTTACTGTTCTGGAAATATTTATTTTTTCGTTATTTCCTTTCCTCACTGTGTTATTTTCCCAGTTGGAGACTTTGGGCTTATAGCATTTGGCATTTCCAACAAGGGTTGTAGCTTAGCAATCAATAATATATATTCATATATATATATATATATATATATATATATATATATATATATATATATATATATATATATATATATATATATATATATATATATGTATATATATATATATGTATGCATGTATATATATATATATATATATATATATATATGTATGTATATATATATATATATATATATATATATATATATATATATATATATATATATATATATATACATATATATATATATATATATATATATATATATATATATATATATATATACACTCACATAAAATATTTAAATTTTTCTGGTGATAGACAAGCTTTTACTCAACTTTGAAGATCCTGTTCATGAATTGGAAATTGTTGACCGAATATCGCGCTATATCCTTTTGGTACAATATACTATTTATTATTTTGTGAAGAAGAGAGCAATCAAAATAACAGTTGTAATATTCTTACAATATACTTTTATGTGGAAAAAATTTATTTATCCATGATTTTGAAGATATAACTTAAATTGGGTTTTTTCTTATAATTTTCCTCTTTTAAGAGTGCATAAAAAGGCTGAATATAGTATGAATAAAATAAAATAAAGAGTGGAAGGTAATAAAGTGAAGATCGTCAAATGAATTACTGGTCCAACAGTTATTTTCCCCTATAAAATTCTCAACGGTGGATCACAAATAAAATATAGACTTTTTTATTTAAAACGGTTTACAGTTATCCAAGAAACATTGAAAATGTCTTCTCCTGAAATTTTAATTTATTGGTGTAGTGGAAAATATAAGATAAATAACATAGTTGCTTTGTCAAGTTAAAAGAATAAATCAGATTTGATTGTGTGTAAAACACCTGGTCTCCACAAGTTTTTTTATACCTTGTTAGAAAATTGATAATCTTACTCAATTAAGAAAGTATAGCTAAGAAAACTTTAGTCATGACAGTTACCTTCTAGTTTCTATAACTCTAATATTACCTATATATTTTCAATCCTTGAGGAAAGATGTTAAGTTACGTATACTAAGAAAAATTGCCTGCTCGTGAGACTGGATTTGTGTTTAGGTAAAAGCTGTGCAGAAGTAAATGGCATCATACTGACTACTGTACATGTAATGTATGGTACTCCATAACGATTTATTTCTTCTTCTTGTTTTTGTTGGTGTTACTGAGCAATCCTTTTCTGTTTGTTAGTGGTAAGTCCAGCTATTTCTTTTTCCTAATTTCTTAGAACTGCAATTCTTCGTTGAATATTTCCAAGGCGACACTGTCTTGGATTTTCGACCTCTTTATTCACGCCTATCCGACATTCTGCATTAATGTTGCTTCTCTCTGAATATTTATGAGGGTGGGGGTTCTTAAGGAGCAATTAAATATTCCAGATCACCATCATTATTTTTCGCAGAAATTTAACCTGAGAACAAGCTTTTGGATTCATACATATATTCGCATTTATATTTCTTTTTTTACTTTATATTTTATATTTTAGATAGAATCCTCCATAAATATGAAAACTATCAAAAGAGGAAATGAAAGAAAACCGAATAAAAACATTTTTTTTCTTTATCTTGTGTGGAATAAGTAAGATTGTCATTTAATTTTCTTATCTGTCCTCATCCATGACAGGAATATACGAGCTCAGATTTCTGAAGATGTTTGGTCCAGCATGTGATTAACCTCTAATAGGGAGACAATAGGCCTATTTTAGAACCAATGTCTGACACTTGAATAAAATGTTATTTTTTATAACTTCCTTTTTTTCACCTAGTTTTTCCGCTATGAAAAAAAAAAAGAATTACTTAGTTTCTCATATTATTTTAGATATAACTGATCTCAGAGTAAAAACGTTGAATAGAGCTTTTTTTATTTCGGATGCCAATACATGTTACAAAAGTTTTCATACAAAATGAACCAAAATTGCATAGAAATAAGAGAATACTACTTGCCAAGAATCTTGTCTCTGCATAACATCCATGATCGTCTATTTTTAAGTTAATGTCTAACCATTCACACATTTTTCCTTTCTCCAATTTTCATGAATGGGTAAAGTTTTCATTGATCTAACTTGTCGATGAAAGATTGAAATATTATTCATTAGGAGAATACAAAATAGTTATTCTTTTGCCTAATTCAGTTTCCTGGACGTTTTAGAAAATCTAAGTATTTGGGGATATTTTCATCAATATGAGGTTTGAATTGTTTTCATCAATAGTTATTCAACCTTTCCTGATAAGTAATATATATTCATTACCAAATTATACTTTTAGGTTATACATGTGGATTTTTGTTTTGGTCAATTCTAAATACGTTGGCTCTGATAAGGAATTCGCCAAGAATAAACAAAACTAGTTTTTCCATAGGGCTTCACATACATATCTGAAGAAATTATAAATATGTAACGCGAAAAAATACAAGAGTAATTGAAATAAATATGACAGAGAACCTGCATTACTTTTTATATATTCAAAGGCTTTAGGAATTTTCTGTGATAAGCGTCACACTTATGACAATAGTCCTGAATAAAGTAAGGTGTGTGTTTGTGCTTGTGCTTGTGTTTATGCAAGTTAATGTATAGTATTTTTGTATATTTTTTGTAAGCCCTTTCTTTGTGCACGTGCAAAAGTAGTATATAGAGTGAATTACATGCATATAGCTGAAATAAAGTATGGATTATCGAGGTGAAGAATGTAATTTTATTACATAAAATTACATATAAAAAGCAAGTATAAAAATATAATAAAAATTATAATGGATTCCATCCATCAGCACTCTTGCAGCCTCTCTTTCCTCTGGAATGGGGAATATTGACGTGCAGGAATAATGCAGAGCGTCTTCTAACTTGGCTAATTAGTCAGGACTATTCAATCACGCAGTGCATTCTGGACGCGAAGTCCCTCAGCGCATATGTAATCGAGCAAAGTTTTAGAAGCAAACCTCGAATGTCAGTGGGATGACCTGCTCTGTATGCCAAGATCTATCAGGGTAAGGAATGATTATGGAAGTATTTAATTTCTAATGACGATGATTTGTTTTTATTTCCGCTGAAAACTAATAAGAATAATATAGAATGAGAACGTCCATTGTTGAAAGAAATAAAAAAAAATAAATTACTGGCTTGAAAAGTTCTGACACAGAGCAAAGAATGATGTGGAAAAGCGTCGCACAGAATCTTTCAATTTATCTATGGAAACACTTTCAGAGTACCTATCTTTATCTATCTATTATCTACATATAAAGGATATATATAAGTATATATATATATATATATATATATATATATATATATATATATATATATATATATATATATGTATATATGTATATATATAAATATATATACATATACTGTATATATATATATATATATATATATATATATATATATATATATATATATATATATTTATATATATATATATATAAATATATATATATATATATATATATATATATATATATTATATATATATATATATATATATATATATATATATATATATATATATATATATATATACTGTATATATATATATATATATATATATATATATATATACATATATATATATATATATATATATATATATATATATATATATATATATATGTATATATATATATATATATATATATATATATATATATATATATATATATATATATGTCTTACTTATAACTGTAATCGAACAGTTTAACATGTTTTTTTCAAAAAGGCCCATAAAAGAAACACAGGAAATATGAATAAATCACACTATATTTCGGTCAATAAACATCGACCCTCTTCAGGATGTAAAGTAAAAGTGAGGATTACAGTGGAGAGTGACGGTTTATATATGAAAGCAAAAGGGTGTGTTCAATTGTTCTATAGTTGTTATAATTGCTGGAAGGATTAGCCAAATTTAATTACATCCAGGTGCATGTTCTTATTGTTGAGCCGCTTGGAGGAAGTCTTGACCTCTGATGCATGTCTGGTGGTCAGTCTCCGTGGATTATCTTCTTAATGATAGGGTTGAGAAGAGTATTGTCCACTGTGTCAGCTTTCCATTGGCCCCCGATAGGTTCATTGTGTTTGATTGATTTATGATGGCTGATTCCAGGATTTTCCTTCTGTACGGACAGGTACTCTTAAAAAGCAAAGACGACTCACTCCAGTTAATCTGGTGCCCTAAATCCCTAAGGTGAATGAAAATCCCCGAGTTTTCATACCCATATCTAACAGATCTTTTGTGTTCGGATAATCTTTGAGATAGCGAACGGCCCGTTTGCCCAACGTACACTTTTTCACAATCCCCACATGGTACTTTGTAAACGCCGGATTCTATTTCTCTTTTATTTTGATAAACATTAATAAGGGCGCTTCCTATGGTCTTTAGATATGAAAAAACAAAGGGGTTCTCAGTTTTGGTATGATTTGTTATATTTTTAATACCTTCTATATATGGGAGTTTTATCTTATTTTTAAAATCTCTTTGGTTAGTAACATCATGATCTTTATAATATATCGTGTTGGCTTTGTTGATGGCCTTTTCTATGACATACGTCGGGTAGAATAGCTGGGTTTATTGACCGAAATATAGTGTGATTTATTCATATTTCCTGTGTTTCTTTTATGGTCCTTTTTGAAAAAACATATATATATATATATATATATATATATTTATATGTATATTTATATATATATATATATATATATATATATATATATATATATGGATAAATATCAACACAACATCGTGTTCAAATAGAAATAAATTTCTACCTCATACTTGGGATCGAACGCTAGCCCCTTCTAATGAAAGGCCAGGTCGAAACCAACCATGCCACGAGAGCCCATAAAAGGAAATCTGAACCTGACACTAATCTAGCTGTCCGAGGATTTACCTGGTGAGACATCAGTCTTTTTACCAGCGAGTTTTACCAGATTTCCCCGGGCCACCACGTGACACAATTGGTAGTTATATATATATATATATATATATATATATATATATATATATATATATATATATATATATATATATATATATATATATATATATATATATATAAAGGTCACCTAATCACCAGCTGTTTTAAGAGGTAATCAGAATCGAGGTACTTTTATTGGAATTTTTGGATGTTGTTTATGGCTTTAATACCTCGATTTTGTCTCAATCTATTATCATATTACTGTCCTATTCGTCAAATGGGCACTATTAGATGAAAGTAAATTCATTATAATTTAATTATAAGTTGTTAATACCTGTCCAACCTTTTGATCTTGTTTTAGTTTCAAGTTTATTAATAAGCTAGCGTCGTTTTTCGTATATTTAACCTTTTTCTTAGTTTGATGAACTATGTAAGAGTCATATGACTTAACAGTTTTGCTTTGTTCACTACTTTCTCCCCCGGTATTAGTGAACCACGGAAGTGCCTAATAAACTATCGTTGTTTTTCTCTTCTATGAGCTGTGTTGACTCGAGTGGAAGGCTTGATCGATTGGTGGTGATAAGTGACAGCGTAAGTTTGAGTTCCTCCTCACAGTTTGATGCTTTGCCACTTCATTTTTGGTCACTTTTGGAATTTTGGAATCACGTCCTTCGCTACTTTGTGTGTGGTCTCTGGTGTTTGTCACCTGCGGCATTCATCAGCCACGTCCCTTCCCTCGTTCGTCGGAGGAGTTTCGAACGAGTTGGCCCGTATCTAGTGAGAATGGTGCGGTTTGCGGCGTGCGAGAACCGTTGAGGTCCCGGATTCTCGGAGGCTACCACCCTTAGTGTTCCTGTGGCATTTTGGATTGCCTTCTGGTATCACAGCTTGATCCAGTTGACCTGCTTATCAGCGCCAGTGAGTTCTTGGGACTCATGGTGATAAGTAGGTCGGCCTACTACAGGTATGAGATATTTT
>NC_090740.1:107016405-107021405 GCF_036898095.1 Palaemon carinicauda | reverse complement strand
GCCCTGATCTAGAGAGGCGAACTGTAGGCGGGTCATCTGGCAGAAGATAAGCAGGTTTTAGACGATCAATGGAGACCCAGTCTTCTTTGCCCAGAATGTTTAGTAGGAATGCTTTCGGACTGTGTCGGATCACAAGGAAGGGCCCATGTAAGGGGGCGTTAGTGGTGGCTTGCTAGTGTCGTTGCGCAGGAAGATGTGCGTTGCAGAGTGCAAGTCCGGTGGTATGTGATGCTTCGCTGGGGCCTTGTAAGTCTGACAGCACGGAGTAAATTTTCCCACGACGTGACGTATGCGCTGGAGATCGTCGGTGGAGGTTGTAGAAGGAAAAAATTCGGCAGGGATGACCAACGGGTCGCCATACACCATTTCAGCCGCCGAGACGTCGAGGGCGTCTTTAGGAGTGGTCCTTAGTCCCAGGAGGACCCAGGGAAGCTGAGTAAACCAGCTGCAATCCTTGCAGCGGGACATCAAAGCTGCTTTGAGGGTGCGATGAAAACGTTCAACCATTCCATTGGCAGCGGGGTTGTAGGCCGTTGTCTGATGTAGGGTGATGCCCAGGAGATTCGCTAGTGACGTCCACAATTGAGAGGTGAAAGTGGTTCCCCTGTCAGAAGTAATATGCTCAGGGATACCGAATCTTGAAATCCATCAAGAGAGTAAGGCAGATGTACATGAGGCGGACGTTGCAGTTTCCATGGGAATGGCTTCAGGCCAACGAGTGGAGCGGTCGATGACGGTAAACAGGTAACGATGTCCTTGTGATGTGGGTAGGGGGCCTACAACATCGACGTGAATGTGTGCGAAACGACGCTGAGGTTGAGGATATGTGCCCACTCCTGAATCCGTGTGTCGATGTACTATGGAAGTTTGGCAAGAAGTACAGGCGCGGACCAAATCCTTAGCATCCTTAGAAATGCCGTGACAAATGAACTTTGCCTTCAGCAGCTGTGCAGTAGAGCGGCACGAGGGATGTGAAAGGCCGTGAATGAAATCAAACACCTGTCGGCGCATGGGAGCAGGAATCCAAGGTCGTGGTCTACCAGTACTGACGTCACAGAGGAGGGTGGTGTTGGAGTCTTCGGGGGGAAAGTCTTCAAAACGGAGGGACGTGCAGGATGTCCTACATGCTTGATACTCTGGATCCTGTCGTTGGGCTTCAGCCAGGGCGTTGTATTCCAATCCCAGTTGAACGGCAGCCAACGTGTTTCTTGACAGGGCATCAGCAACGGGATTCATTTTCCCAGGGACGTATCGAAGGGTGCAATTGTATTCAGCCACGGCGGAGAGATGTCGGCGTTGACAGGCGGACCAGGCGTCAGACTGTCGAGTGAAGGCGTGCACCAGAGGCATGTGGTCTGTGCGAATAACGAAGGGTGTACCTTCTAAGAAATGGCGAAAGTGACGGACAGCCAAGTGCACCGCCAGCAATTCTCGATCGTAGGTAGAATAACCCGATTCTGCCTTGGACAGTTTTTTGCTGAAGAAGGCCAATGGGCGGGCCGAGCCTTTGACCACCTGCTCGAGTACTGCACCAATAGCGATGTCGCTGGCATCGGTGGAGAGAAGGAGAGGGGCGCGTGGGATAGGAAAAGTGAGAGCCACAGCAGTTGATAGGGCCTTCTTTGCATTGCAGAAGGCTGCTTCTTGAAGGGGACCCCACTTCAGGTCCTTTGGCTTGCCCTTGAGGGAGGCGTAGAGGGGAGCAAGAGTGGCGGCAATGGCTTGCAGAAAACGGTGATAATAGTTGATCATTCCCAAGAATTCCTGCAGAGCTTTGACGGTCGAGGGCGCGGGGAAATTCTGAACGGCTGCTACCTTTTCAGGTAGGGGATGGACTCCTTCAGGAGTGATACGGTGCCCTAAGAACGACACTTCGTTGGCGCCAAAGGTACACTTGTCGTACCGGACTACAAGGCCGTTTTGTTGCAGGCGGTCGAGCACGATGCGCAGGTGATGGAGGTGTTCCTCTTTTGAGGAGGAGAATACAAGTATGTCGTCCACATAACATACACAGAAAGGGAGGTCCCCTAAGATGCCATCCATGAGACGTTGAAACGTTGCCCCAGCATTACGAAGGCCAAAACAGGAGGGATTGAAGGTGTATGTACCAAACGGAGTGGTGATGGCGGTCTTGGGGATGTCTTCTGGGTTCATAGGCACCTGATAATACCCCTTCAGGGGGTCGAGCGTAGAGAAAACCTTCGCTTTGTGCAGGCAGAAGGTCACGTCGGCAATGTTTGGTAAGGGGTAGTGATCCGGTTCTGTTTGCATGTTCAGGCGCCTGTAATCCCTGCACGGACGGAAGGAGCCGTCTTTCTTCAGAACGATGTGTAAGGGTGACGACCATGGGCTGGAGGCCTTTTGGCAAAGGCCCATTTCCTCCATTTCGGCGAACGTCTGTTTGGCGGCTGCCAATCGTTCCGGAGCCAGACGTCTGAATTTTGAGAAGACTTGGGGTCCCGTCGTCTTGATATGGTGATAAATACCGTGCTTGGCAGGAACCGTGGGCGTTTGGCGAAGTTCCGGACGGAGAACTTCCGGGTACGACGTGAGGAGGTGGGCGTAGGCATCGGTGGGTGCGCTGATGTGGAGAGCGAGGTTAGAGGGGGCGGGTTGAAAAGGTGTCGACAAGTACGAGTCTGCGTTGACCAGTCGTCGGTGGGCGACATCGACCAGAATGTGGAAATGAGAGAGGAAATCCACACCGAGGATTGGCATTGTGACGTCAGCAACGAGAAACTTCCAATTGAATTTACCGTTTCCGAATGATAATGTGAGGTTCTCGTAACCGTAGGTGGGTATCGCAGATCCGTTGGCAGCTACCAAGCGGACGTCGGCAGATGTATACAGACTACGTCGTGCCTTAAAGAGTTTCCTTGGAAAAAGAAAACGACAAGCAACTGTGTCTACCAAAAATCGCACGCCCGTTCCTGCACCCTGTAAAAAGAAGAGATTAGAAACATGGGAGGCCACTGCCACAAGCGATGGCCTACTTACACGTTTTTTGGCCACTGACAATCCGTGGCCCATTTCTTCGCGGTTGCCCCGAATCTGAAGTAGTAGTAGCAAAACTGCGGCGGATGGGAGGTAGTAAGTGGCTGTAGAAGTCGTTCGTTGGGGCGCAAACGATTGGTGGGTGGTGGGCGGCTTTGTCGCCGCTTCGGCACGTCACGGGGTAGGCGTGTATGTCCTACGGCATTCATGTCAGCTTTGGCTGACGTTGAATAGGCATCCTCGTTTTCAGGGGGGGAGGCGTTGATGGAGGTCTTGAAGTGGCTGTCCATAAGGGCGTCGGCTTTGGTCATCAATTCCTTTATGGGTAAACTATCGACATCGGGTATGGCAGCTCGTACAGGTTCGGGTAAACGGCGTATCCAAAGGGCACGAAGTAGGTTCACCTCACAAGGAGAGCCGTCTGCGGCAGGTTGAAGGCGAGCTATACTGGTCATCTCCCTGAGGGCAAGCGAAGCCCTTCGGTCCCCCAACGGTTGTTGCGAGAGCTGAAAAAGCTTCGCTATACGAGCGGCTGGCGACGGCGAGTACTGCTGCAGAAGGTATGTTTTGAGGGCGTCATACGCTATTGGGGTGTCTCCTTGTTCACAAAGCCAGTCGGATATTTCTGGGAAGGTGTCCTCGGGTATCGCCGCGAGAACATATTCCGCTTTGGTGGTTGAGCGAGTCACCCCCCTGATACGAAACTGGACTTCTGCGCGCTGAAACCAAGCAAACGCCTCTCCGCTGACTTACGATGAAAGTTTGAATGGAGCGGCCGCAGCACCAACTGACGTAGAGTCCGTCATAGTACCAACGATGAAGGGGCGAGGGGGTGGGGGTGGAAGGCGGTGGGAGCGAGTCGACTTCCGGGGTCACCAATGTGACGGAAAATGGGAGGGTTGTGAACTCAAAGGCAGGATGCAATCAACTGAGTTGTTTATTAAGGAACACTCTCCTTTATATACAAAACCTCAAGGCAACAAGACATAACATGTTCGAGAGACAGACAATATTATAGAGCAAAACCGGAGACATGATCATTCAGGTTCTTTTTAGTGTAAGGGAAGAGCTCAGATACAAGAATAATATATACAAAATAATTATGTACAATTGTGTGACACACGGTTGGTACAATATCTATTTTTTCTCTCCCAGTTTCGCATCTCTGCTACATACTCTGACAGTTCTGTCGTTTATGTGGCCTGAG
The DNA here is from genome assembly GCF_036898095.1 of Palaemon carinicauda. Lineage (NCBI taxonomy): Eukaryota > Metazoa > Arthropoda > Malacostraca > Decapoda > Palaemonidae > Palaemon > Palaemon carinicauda. The sequence goes on along the minus strand of NC_090740.1, from coordinate 107,017,204 downwards.
AGGAGTTTTTCCATTATTATTGGTAGTTCTAATTGGAGTATTAGATAGGTTTAGATAGGGAATAATACGTTCCCTATTTCCTTGTAGGAATTTGGGGATTTCTATTACTGTGTCGCTGTCGAAATTTGCTTTTTCTTCTTCTGATATTTCGAAAGTGCTGGCCCATGTTTCTGTTAGTAATTTAATTTGATCTTCGGTGTCTTGTATTTTATCAGCATTACTGTTTATTAACTAATATATTTAAATTTTTGGTTTTTCCAATAGAATTTTGTAGTTTTTCCCAGAATTTCTTGGGGTATTTGTATATTTGTAGACTTGACCTAGGTTGATTATCGTGTTTTTTTCAGTTTTTTCTGTTTACTCTGTTGGATTCTTCAATTATTTCATTTTGAATATGTCTTATTGTGCGTATGTTACCCTTGTCCACCTATGTTTGTTTGATTGTAGGTAATTTGATTGTTGAGTTGGTAGTTTTAATTAGTTGGTATCTGGAAGGTGTTTATAGTATGAAATTCTCCTTATTGGAGAGACTTTTTCTAATGTTTCTTAGATATCAGAAATCCATTTGTTTATTGCGGAGTTTAGTTTGTTTTCTGTTGTGGTTCCATTGTTGTTCAGATCTATTTCTTGTTCCTGTGTGTCTATTTTCCTAGTAACTGTTTCTTTAAAGATTTCCCAGTTAGGTTTTTTAATTTTTCGCTTTTTATAGTTTAGTTGAAATGTTAATTATAAGTGGTATGTGATCAGATGCTGTAATTAGAATCTCTATCATAATATAGTTTAGGTGTGCTTTTTTTGT
>NC_090740.1:107006405-107008905 GCF_036898095.1 Palaemon carinicauda | reverse complement strand
TTTTCTGTCCCTCTCGAACGTGCCCTAATTTTTACTACTATTACTGCACCTCTAGAGAGGGCATCAGCTACCTATTTAGCTTTACAGTTTATGTGCTCAAACCCCTTTATGTTAAACTTTAACAATCTTTCAATCCATCTCGCTTGTCTAGACGTCAAGTCACCTTTGTAAGAGGCGATGATAACTTTGCAACTCAATCGGCTGACCTAATAAAGAGAATAGAGACCTCTCTAGAACCCAAAAAATAGCCAATGCCTCTCGACCAAATATACTATAATTTTTTTTGCCCATAATAATGCCATGGAAGCAAAAGAGATGTGTTGCTCTCTACCCTTATCATCTCATTGAGAAATCACGCCACCAATAGCTACACTACTAGCATCTGTTTTCACTAAAAACGGGAAATTAGATCTAGGTTATGCGAGTAAGTCACTGCTAGTTAAAGATGCTTTCAAATGTTTAACAGCCCTTTCTTCATCCGAAATTTATTACTTTTTGTTTCTTTAAAGCATCCAATGGTCTCGTGATCTCTCCAAACCCTCTCATGAATTTACGGTAATACCCAGCGAGCCCAAGGAACCCAGCTACTTCCTTAGGAGTATGTGGCCTGGAGAAATCTCTAATAGCTTCTACTTTACTGGGGCAGGGTTGGATACCGTCTGGGGTTATTATATAACCTAAAAATTCGACCTGTTTACAAAAAAAAATTGCACTTTGACAAATTTATTTTCAAACCATCACAACGCTTCTAAAACTTTATGAATATTATTATGATATTTGGCCGTTTTCGCTGTATTTATGATATCGTTTAAATAAACAAGAACATTATGGCCAATTAAGGGTCACTAGACCGCCATCATTACTCCAGAAAAATTACCTAGAGCATTTTTAACACTGAAAAGAAGAAAATTAAACTTAAATAGATGATCGTTAGCTATAAATACGTTTTAGATATACTGTCTTCCTGAATGTGTATTTGATAGTATCCCGATTTTAAATCAATAGTTGTGAAATATCTACTATCTTGTACCTTCACAAGTAATTCTTCGGTCAAGGGAAATGTAAATGCATTATCCTCAGTGACAGCATTCAACTTCCTAAAATCAACACACTATCTTACAGACCCATCCTTTTTCCTAACAGCTACAATTGGAGAAGCTCAGGGATATTTGCTCTACTCGATTATCCCTTGTTCCCCTAATTTACTAATTTCCCTTTCTATCCTCCCCGGAAATGAATGGGTACCTTATAAGGCCTTGACCTGATTGGCTCCGCCTGTCCAGTTTCAGTGGTAAAGGGAAATCGATGAATCCACCCGGGTGGCTCGTCTCCAATTGCAATTACATCGGAATAATTATTAACAAGGTTACTAACTACAGGTTGATATTTTGCGGACATAGTTTTCTTGCTTGCATTAGCAAGTTCTGAGTAAGTTCGTCTGTGCGGGCTGGAGTTTTGACTCCCAAGTTCCCATTATTTGCAATTTCACATAACTCTAATTCTCACACAGAATCAATTCCTAACACAACTCTTTTATTTAAAAAAAAAAATAACTGTCGTTATATCAGCTCTGTGCCTTAATTTCTGACAAGCCCTATATTACTACGTGTGCCCAATTGTCATGGTGTTTAACTACGACCTTGGTTCCTTTCAGGAGAGGCTGACACGGGGTCACTGATATGCTTGTAAGTTTGTTGAGAGGAAATACTTCTCCTTTTCAAGTACAGCTGTTACCTTACTTAATTGCCTCTCATTTCCTGCACAAGCACTTCCTTTCTCATGACTTCATATCGGTAAAATACACTCTCATGCTTTTATTACTATTTTATCTTTTTCCCAGCAAATGTATATTTGATTAGGCCTACTCACAATAAAATCTAACCTCAGTAAAGAATTGATTCCAAAGTTGGCAAAACAAAAAATTATTTGTAAACTTAACAGATCCCACATTAAAGTTGGCGATCGTTGTATGCCTTGCATGTACTACATTTCCTTCTAGCTTGTCGAAGATGATGGATACCGCTGACTGTAGTGGGTTTCAAGAGAATTCTTTATTAATAAGCGAAATGCTTGCTCCAGTGTTGATCAAACACTTGAATGGACTTATCTGGTAGGTCAATCCTAACTGATAACATTTCTAGCCGACCATTACAATGTGATGGGCACGTGCCAATGACCTCTCTTGCAATACTGCTGTACCCCTGCTCCTGACCCTAGTGCTACGGAGGTGAGGTCGGGTATACCAAATGGAGGTCCAAATGACTGCTACACCTAGTCCATCGTAATCCCTTTCACCTCCTGCCTCAGCTGCTACTTCTGATGTCATGTGTGGGGGTGGCCGTCAATCTCCCTCATCTCCCCCTTCCTCTGTTTCCTTTTCCTCGGATGTTGGCCAGGGGGTTGTGTGCGTGTGCCACAGCCCGCCCGCCCTCAGCATTTTTTGCTGGGCACTCTCGAGATAGATGACCATACACCTGACAAGTGTAATGGTGGGGGGATC
>NC_090740.1:106976405-106996405 GCF_036898095.1 Palaemon carinicauda | reverse complement strand
CATCTTTTCAATTGAGCGTCTGAAAGAATTGATATAAATATCCTGACCGGGTGTCACCGGTCGCTTGCTTTTGACATTACCCATAGTCATGGCGAGGAGTTGCCAATTTTTGAGAGAAGGTATTAATGGTAATTGACTTATCTTTCATGTCAGTCACATGTAGCATATAGGTACGTCTTGTAGGAACGATAAGTTACTTGATAGATGTCCATGTTGATGTATATTATGATGAGGGGGATTGCGGTTGATTGTAGAGATTAGGACGTAATACTAATAGTTAAAAAATTATCATAAGTTGTAGATAGGCAGTCAAGGAATGGATGTAGGGGGTAAGAGGTAGATAGTAAGGGAGGTAAAAGGTAAAAAAAATTATAGGTAAACAAATAAGGCGTGTGGTAAGATGTAAAAGTAAATCTAAAGGTAAGTAAGAGGTGACGGGTAACGGGTAGGAAGTAGGAGGTATGCTAGTGAATTAAGCGTTGAAAGGTAAGAAATGAAAGAGTCAGGGTACAAAAGAAAATGTGTAGAAAAGGTAGGAGGTAAAAGGTAAGAGGTAGGAAGTACGAAGCAGAAGGTAAGAGGTAGGAAGTAAAAGGTAAGAGGTAGGAGGTAAGAGGTAAAAGATAAGAGGTAAGAGGTAAGAGGTAGGATGTGGATGGTAGGAAGTAGGATGTAGATAGTAAGAGGTAAGAGGTAAGAGGTAAGAGGTAGGATGTGGATGGTAGGAAGTAGGAAGTAGATGGTTAGAGGTAGGAAGTAGAAGGTAAGAGGTAAGAGGTAGGATGTGGATGGTAGGAAGTAGGAGGTTGGAGGTAAGAGGTAGGAGGTATAAAGATCTAGGATGTAGGATAAAAGATGTAAGAGGTTGAGGGTAGGAGGTAAGAGATGTACCTCTTATAAGAGGTAAGCGGTAAGAGGTAGGAGGTAAGAGGCAAGATGTTATGTAGGAGGTAGGAGATAAGAGGTATGATGTAGGAGGTAGGAGGTAAAAGATAGGGGGTAGGATGTAAGGGGTAGAAGGTAGGATGTGGAGGGTAGGAGGTAGGAGGTATAAGTATATAGGATATAGGATAAAAGGTGAAGGAGGTAGGAGGTATAACTATAAGAATGCAGGATGTAGGAGGTAGGAGGTAAGAGGTAGAAAGAAGAAACAAGGTAGGAAACAGGAAACACGTAGTAAAAGGTAATACCTATCAGAGGTTGGAGTTATAATGCATTCCTCAGCATAGTATAGGTGTAGGATACTACATTTTATCTCCATGAATTGATCACGAATCACAGTGTTTTGTTTTATGACTATGGGTAATGTCAAAAGCAAGCGACCGGTGACACCCGGTCAAAATTTTTATTTTTATATCAATTGTTTCAGACGCTCAATTGAAAAGATGAAAATTTTTTCTTTGTTTTATTTTAGGACATGGAGAGGCGTCCCCGGTCCAAGGTTCCAACCAATTTATCGGTTTTTGGTTAAACATCCCTCTTTTTTTTTTTGCGCAAGCGTATTAATTGAGTAGTTGAGAAATAAAAGAGACCAAATTATTAGTAACAAAATCTCAAACAACAAACACGGCTGGTTATTTATCTGAGATTCAATATATACCAAAAAAATATTTACAATTTGAACCAATATACACAGTAACAAATACAATAAAATGAAAACAACAAATACAATATTAAAAACAGTCCTAATCGAGGCCGCCTGCAGCAATATCCATTTCAAAGTCGTGAAGAGTTATAAAGTTTATAGTCGATGCAGCGTGTTGCAGTGTGGATATATTATGTAAGTGCATGCAGTCACAACGCATATTCGGCACGCTTGACACTAGTGAAGGTTTAGCAAGTTTACTAGCGCATATTCGACAACATCTAGGTAAGGCATGATTTAGTAGTGATTATGCACACAATTACACAGATGATGCACCAGCTTCAAAGTCCCTTGCAGCTGCAGCAGGTAACGACACCTGTGCAACTTCATAAGGCGCTGAGAGATGGGTAGAAAGTTCCCAGCACCTTTGATGTAACTTTCAACATTTGCAAGGGCAAACACGCCACAATCAAAACCATTTTTCTGTTTTGCTGACTCTCCATCGACGTATGGGTGTGTCCTGCTGTTAACGGCCCAATTCTGTTGGAGGGCTACGTTCAATGTGTCCCTGATGAAATTGGAATCAGTAATATGCTGAGCTTTTGTGCAATAAAATCTATATTTGTGCCAATTTCAAACGTCCTGTAAAAACGCAATAGTTAGAGTTGGGACTAGGTACTAGACATTCAACTGAGGTATACGGTGCTGTATTTGTTGATGAAGTCAAGGTGGAAGTTGCACCGCTCCCTCATTGTCTGGGCGCTGTAGCTGCCAGAGTCGTAGTAGATGGCCTAGAAAAAAATACATCATTGGCCTGATTCTAAAAATATAAATTTCGAAAAATTTGACAAAGCTTTCACTAATTCTTAACCCTGGATAGGTACGGTCCTCGGACACCCCTTTAAGGGTATACTCCGACGCGAACGACCCCGACGCCAAAAAAAATTCTTGAAAAATCAGTTTTTGCAGTAACCTCCTTTTTTCTTTTGCCAAAAAAAACTTCAATGAATGCTTAAAACAACTGTAAAGATAAATACTACTCATCTGCAGGAAAACTATTTATTATAAATTTTTTAAAAAATTAAGTAGAAAAAAAAAGACCTGACATAAAAATTCATAAACAAAAAGTTTATACATATATACACAAATCCTTTTAGGAATTGATTCTTGAATGTTTAGGACACATCTTGATGTATTTTGGATGAAGTCAGACCCATGGAGGTGAAGATCTGAAATGAGAAAAAAAGGGTAATTTTTTTTGGCCAAAAAAAAATTGTCCAAATTTCATGAATTTTTTTGGGTACCCAAATGAAATAGGAAGTGGCTAATTTTTTTAGGGAATAAACATATGTTATCCTAAAATAGAAATTTGTAAAAAAATCTTCATTATATTGTAAATTACATTTATATCAGGGGCCATATCTAAAGGTAATTTTTTGAGTACTTGGAAATTTCGTAAAAAAATACATATATTTAATATATAATATGATATTTATGCAGGTAAAAATATACCAAAATATCACAAATTCTATAGGGAACAAGAATATATATAGATAGGGCAGCTTACGCTTCGGATATGTCCACAAAATGGCCGCCAACCACACTGACTCAGACTCCCTAATCTGCCACTTGAAATGTAGGAAGGGTATGTCAATTTCAAGGTGTTATTTACTAATCTAATTATTATTGGATATGCATAAAAATTGTATGGTGGGTTGCTGGATAATTGTCGATTATTTTACGACTATAAAATTAAAATTCTGACCCAAAAAATTTTTTTTGAAGGGAAATAAAATCGAAAAAAAAAAATGTAAAACAATATTTTAGCTAAAAAAATTTGATGATATTCAATCAAAAAAAAAGTAAACAAAATTTTCCGACAAATAAACATCTAGAGGAATCATTACTCTGTGATAGTTCCTTAGTACGTAGTAATTTTGAAAGAATTGGGAAAAAACGAAAAAATGGCAATCACCGGAAAATCGAACACATACCTATATATACGCCATATCTGGCTAAAAAAAAGATAGGCATGGGTAGCCAGATCATCTAGAAACACTTTCCAACACTATAAAAATATAAGTTTTGCGACACTACTTGCCAATTCCTTACGGTAACATGACTAAGCAAAAAAATGCAAAACAAATAAAAAGGGGCACTCGTGGAAAAATGGCCATTCTAATATACGGCATTTCAGAAAAAAAAAATTTCAGCCACGTGCTAGGCAAACCATCAAGGCATATTTTCCGACAAATAAACATATAAATGAAATATTACTCTGTGATAGTTCCTTAGTACGTAGTAATTTTGAAAGAAATGGGAAAAAACGAAAAAATGGCAATCACAGGAAAATCGAACACATACTTATATACACGCCATATCTGGCTAAAAAAAAAATAGGCATGGGTAGCCAGATCATCTAGAAACACTTTCCAACACTATAAAAATATAAGTTTTGCGACACTACTTGCCAATTCCTTACGGTAACATGACTAAGCAAAAAAATGCAAAACAAATAAAAAGGGGCACTCGCGGAAAAATGCCCAACATTCTAATATACGGCATCTCAGATAAAAAAAAAAGACATGCACGTGTTAGCCCAGCCATCAAGGCACACTTTCTAACACATAAACATGAAAAAAAAATGAATAATATACGGCAATTCCTTACTACGTAGTAATTTTTACAAATATTGAAAAAAAAACAGAAATTGGTAACCGCAGTTAAATACCCAATATACCAATAACTACGTCGTATCTGACAAAAACAAAGTCATGCATGGGTAGCCAGATCATCTAGACACACTTTCCAACACTAAACAAGCAAAAGTTTTACGACACTATTTGGCAATATCTTACGGAAAAATGACTTGGCAAAAAAATGAAAAAAAATGAAAAAGGGGCACTCGCGGTAAAATGGTCCTCGTGGTGATGAACGACATTTTAACTAAAAAACAAAACATGCACATGGTAGCCAAACAATCCACCAAGACTTTCCACAACTGATAACCTATACAAGTTGCACCATTCTACGACAATTTCATAATACGTAATAACTTTGATAATTATGCAAACTACCTCAGAAGGGTAAACTCGGACGCGAACGACCCCGACGCGTCTCAGAAATCGGGGAAGGAGTACAGCTACAGCAATGCACATCTGGACACTACTAGAGCGTGTAGGGGAGACACCTCCTGCAGATCGATCACCCACAAATTTAGTCACAGGGGTGAGTCACGTGAGAAAAATCTGTTTTTTTTTTACGCTCGGGGTCGCAAACGACCCACCGTACCTATCCAGGGTTAAGATGATTCTTAAAGGGGTGATTGGTGTAGCTACCTTTTCTTGGCCGATCCTATTGTCCAAAATGATGGCGTACCAATGGCTGCTGTCGTTACCGAACAGTACAACCATGTCGTGGTCCAAAGGATCGCCAGCCACTCTGGCATTCGCCTCCTTCGAGAAGTCTTCGCCTTCAGGAACCCTAAACTGTCTGTAATATTTGGTGTGTTAAATGTGCAATAAGTAATCAATAAAAGAAACTAAGTACCTCATTTTTCACAACCTAGCGATTAAATTACTAACAATCACAAAGAAGGAGTCTAATATATACTCACGGGATCCTGGTCATCCTAATTTGGCCAAATGTGATCTGGACAAAGCTCTCCATCAAGCTTCTGTCAAATCTTATAGCTCGCTGGCGGGTCCAACACACCCTTGCATAGGGACCAGCATTGAAAATGCTAGGCCCATTAGCGAGGTGCTGATCGTCTTAGATGTTGGACACCGCCGTCATGAGAGACCGTCCACCGATCCACTTGCTGGTGGCGTCCATCACTAGATTGAGTGCATAAGGGTCGAACTCTTCTGCTGCATCAGATACAGATGAATCACGGGCCAACCTGCCCTGAGCAAACGGCAGAAGAACCTCTTGGTACAGCCATAATAGAACGTTGGTTGAAATGAACTGCTCAAAGTACCTCGTAGACTCTCTGTTCTCATTAATAATGGCACTCATGTGAATCTCAATGCACGCCTCACTCACTAATTCTCCCCTGCCTCTCTGTGATGGATTGCTCTTCGTCTTCCTCGATGGTTCTCCATCACTGCCCCTCTCCTCAGCCTTCCTTTTGCTAGGACCTCTGTTAGCCGGGTTTTTCTTCGTCTTCCTAGGTGGTTCTGACTCCTTCCCCCTCTCCTCTCCCTTCCTCTTGGTTCCCTTCTTTGACTTTCCACGGCCTCTCTCAGACGGGTTCTTATTCGTCTTCCTGGGTGGTTCTTCCTCCATACTCTTCTCCTCCTGCTCTCTCTTACTCCCCTTGCCTTTGGTCTTACCAATGAGCCCGTCTAGACTGGTCTTGATGTCGTGCTTCATTGTTGACTTGGCCTTCTTCTTAGCCGATGTTACATACCAGATCCTCTCCTTTGTGATGTCTCTAAGATTAGGTTGATTGGCTGCTCCATCAGTACACATTGGGGGTTCACTGCCTAGCCTACGATATTCAACAAGTGCAGGCATGTTAACCTTGACTTTCTTGGGTGCAAAGTTGATGAGATGCAACCCTTTTAGCGTCTTACACCTGGAAAGTGCCACATAGGTTTGCCCACACTCAAACACCGTAGTTCCTAGATCAGCAAGGAATGTAGACAGTGATAGATCCTGTGCCTTATGTATGGTCAAGGCATATGCAACGCAATAGGGAATTGCCTGCGGTGCAGAAAGGCGTCGGGGAAAATTTCGATCTTACGAGTATCCCGAGTTAGTTCAAAGTTTTCGTCAGATTTGCCAAATTTTACGCTAAGCTGATCGACTCGATTGCTCGGGCTCCTGACATGAATCTTTGTGATAGTACCTACACTGGCATTCACAAGACCGTTTTTTACATCAATATTCTTGCGCAGCGTGACTTTCATACCAACAGCAAGCTTCATGGATTTCTCCAGCCCAACTGTGTTGCGAGAGTCTTTTAAACAGTCCAGCTTGCGAACGGCAGCTTCAGCACTACGCTTGATCCGCGGGGTCTTCCCATCGATGACATCATCGGCAGTAACAGTCACTGCGTCTGGAAACTTCTTTGTCATGATGGCAATATTGAACTCATTTACGAGCTTTTTAGTAGCCACCGGACAGATCACAGAAGGATCACTAGACTGCAGCCTATCGTACTGGTTGATGACCTGTTCGAGGTAGTCCTTGGATGATGATGGATCTGAAGCCTGAAGGAAGATTAACCGAGACATGATGGACTTAACGTCATTGAGGGTGTGTACGCTGGCTCGGATACGTCCAAGGATATTGCTCCAACGTACAGTCTCCGAACCTGCCTGACGCTGATTGATGGTCAATTCGTCGAATGAGAAATTCTCCCACAGGTTCAAAGGCAGACCCACGCCACCGGTAAGGTCCTGCATGTCATCGGCAGATATCTCCTGAAAAACAGGCTGACCCTTAACTGGAGGTAACTGCAAAAGATCCCCAAAGGCGAAGATGCACTTCCCTCCGAAGAACTTGGCGTTTCCAAACACTTCCTGCAACCTGAGATTGATGAAGAGTAACATCGAGTTGGAGACCATGGATATTTCATCAATAACCAAGGCCTTCATGTCAGTCATAACCTGTCGCATCTGGTCAAGGTGTCGTTTCCTCAGTTGATGGTACTTGACTGTCTGTTTGTCTACCTGTTCGACTGGCAACTTAAGAACCGAGTGCAAAGTTTGGCCACCTATGTTAGACACCACCGGACCAGTCGGGGCTGCAAGGAGAAGACCAGCTTTTTCTTTAAACACATGTGCTTTAACAAACATGAACCCTTGTATAGCTTTGATAAGGTAACTCTTGCCGGTGCCACCAAATCCACTTATGTAAAGCAGAAGAGGATCATTTCGGCAGTCGGTATTTTTACAAGAGTTCCTGCCATGCTCAAACATGTGTTCAAGATGCTGTGTCACCTTATTGTAAACCCTTAATTGGTTAGTATTTAGTGTACTAACAAAGGCAACCAAATCTTCCTCGGTCCTTATTTCGCTGCTGTTGTTAACAGCCTGGTAGTCTGTCAGTCCCTGGTCAAGAACAGCACCATCACCTGAGTCATACACGTAGTCGTCATCCTCCTGGTCCTGTACATCACTAGCTGGGCCATCCTCGTTGATCTTAGCGTCCGGGGCCTTCTCCATCTTTGCCCTGGCCTTCTGGATGTTAAGCTTTCGTCCAGCCATTTCCTTGAGTTGAGCATTGGAGTCAACTATCCCGAAGAACTCTTCCTGATAGGACTCGCTCTTTCCCATGATGTCTGCTTCCGTCCGCCAGGGTTTGTAGAGGCTCAGCATGCCGTAGTAGAAGAGCTCGGGATGCCTTTCCACGCTGTACTCGTTACTATAGACGACGGGTTCCTTGGGACGACGTTTTATGGTACGGATGTAAGTACCGTCCTCTGTCTCTATCCTGATGTAAGGTTCACCTTCCCTTGAAGGACTGGCTACCTTGTCGTATTTTGTCACAAAGTCGTTGAGAGTCATGTCGTCAAAAGTCTCGTTCCTGGGTCTGTTGGGGTAAAAGTCGTGAATAACGTCCGGGTAAAAAATGTCGTCGCTGTCAGGTCGTTGTCCCTCGAGAGTCTTGATGTTCTTCATCACCCTGCTTCTCTGGCTAACCGGAGCTGTCTGGACCCACACGAATGTCTCCGAAGAGCGCCACATCTGACCATGGTTGTGAAGAATCCTGTCAGCAGCTTCGTGAGCGCCCATCTCACGTGATTTCAAACACGCGTAGGCAAATTTTGACAAATTTTGAAAGGTGGACTTGGAAAGATCTTTAAAGTCCGTGAATTTTAAATTTGACTTTTCTGCCTTGGTGATTTATTTTGTGATGTAATTGCAAATGGAGTACGAATCCTCCAACAAAAATTGTATATCCATATTCCCACCCCAGAGATAGAGAAGTGCTGGATTATAGTTGTTTATTCTCCTCTCCTCTTCAGTCCTAGGGAGGTCATACAGATGCTTTTTCATGCGATTGCTGCGCCGGGCTATTACACTGGATAGGACGTCATGCAGGTTGAAGCGCTTGCTGGTCGGCCCGGGGAAGCCAAACCGACACTCTGCTTCCTTGTTATCGCTCTTGAACTTCATATTCTTAAATTTCCTAAGGCAGTACTGACCACAAGTGTGTGTTTGGTATTTGGTCACGTTCTCATGGAGCTTTGGCTCATCCACCTGACTTGGATATCTACATGAAATGTGCTTTTGAACGAAAGATGCAATTTCTGCGTCAGTGCTCTTACCCATAATGCGGGCATCCTTGATCCACAGAAACGTGTGAAAGTGAACTAAACCTCTAGTTTGATATTCGTGACGAATGAAATATGACGTGACTTCACCTAGAGGTTTTGCCTGCAATATGAACTCCAGAAGGGCATTGAATCTCTGGTGCACAAAGGTGGTCGTGGCAACAGGCTCCTAGGCAATGAGGTCAGAGGGACTGATATTATCAATGTCCGGTATGTCACTGTTGACTTTCCTCAAATACTCGATCAAGTCAACCCAGTCATATTCCGCAGGGGAAAAGGTGGCAAAAAATGTGGGCGGGCCATACTTTGCAATTTGGGCCTTAAGCTTTGAGTGCTGTGAATTCCAGTAGGCCTCGGTGTTGGGAACATCTTTCAATATGCGCGTCATCCTGCTAAGCAGTTTAGGGTCCTTGTTTTTAATCATATTCAAAAGCTGCTTAGTGTTAATGTTGCCCAGGCCTTTGACAAACTTAATCGTGGAAAAGAGGCTCTGTGTGATTTTACGCAGCTCATTTTCGCCCGCGAGGTGGAACAAATATTGGATGTGCCGACGTAATACAGGGTTGGATGACAACAACCTAGTTTCTTCATATTGTGCAAATGTAATTTTTTCTGACCTAAAACCTTGTTTGCCACCTATCCCCCAGCAGAAAATTTCTGGGAATGCCAACAGATCGAGATTCGAGTCATCTAACCCTATGACATTCTTCTCGTCAATTCTCACCAACCGGTGAAGGTCATCCAGCAGATTCGGATTTTCGGACAGGTTCTCCAGACCGGTAACCGTATACTGCTCAATGAGGTTTTTCAGGTCCTCCTCTGTCATGTGTTCCAGAAGTCGATGGGTCCTTGCCTGCTGATCCTCTGCATTGTCGTCTTCTCCTTCATCTGCAAACTCTTCACCTTCCCTAGATCCTCCACCTTCAGCTCTTGGTGAACTAGGTTCATCGTGACCAGGCATACCCTCCCCAACGTTGGCACCTTCAAAATTCATCTCATCGATAGAATCAAAGTCAAAGTCGTCCTCGCTGTCTTCACAGTTGAAGCCTCCTTTGATGTCTCCATAACTCGTAGATTCGGACTGATCAGTGTTCTGTGGTGACTCACAGTGAAAGCAGCGTCACAGAATGGCACTCTGTATCAACCTCTTGTCAGAATCTAAACAGAGAGCATAGGGAACTGCAAAGTCTACACTCTTTAGTGGAAGGCTGGTGCCATTCTTGGAACGCCGAGGTAGACCACTACTGCTGATGACCTCTTTGTAGATCTTCTTTAAACCTACAAACTTATTCTTGCACTGATGACAATGGAGATCCTGGCTACAAGCCTCTCGGATGTTCTCAATCAAATGTCGCATGTGTGTCATGTTCTTGGCCATAGCATGCAGATGGTCAGTGTAACACCCCTCAATTTTGACGGGTGGGTGGGCCACTTCAATCTCGTCAGTGTCCTTGTTGATGCATGCCGTAACTTGGTCTATCCTAGGCTTTTAAATCTCTTCACCCTTCAGTTGGTCAGCATTTGGTGAAATAAAGAGTCTACCTTCAAGCCCAGATGTGCCCCAAATCTTGTGCTGGCATTTGATGCAATTGCCAGTGCCCAAACCCATTTCCGTCAGCCAAACCTTAGAAATGCTCTCCAAGATGACCAACTTCTTCTTCGCTGATCTAGCTACAAGCAGCTGCTCCTCAAGCTTCTTCAAACTCGCAGTTTTAACCCTATTAAAATACATAGATTGAACTGCGATTTTGCTGTCCAGACTGCAAAGACATTGGTCACAAAGTGACCCATCCGTAAAAAGATTGTCCATAATCTCGTAGGTTTGCCTCTTTGTGCATTCGATGTTATGTGAGATACATTTCATTAACTGCAACTTGTTCTTCTTTGGACTTAAATGAGCCTCTGTTTTCTCGGACCTCTTTCGGGCATTCCTTGGTCCCTGCTGAAGGGAGGTGTGAAGAGGCCGTTTTTCGTCACAGAATCCACACATGTTCCAAACCACGAGATCATCCACGTTATCAAGACACCACTTTAGCTTCTCAAAAGTGTCAGAGATGACAGACGGGGATACAAAGTGGAAATCCTTGTCTCGAAGGATTAAGTTGTAAGATCGCCTTGCATTCCTCAACCTCATCACACACTTACTGCAACATAATCCCCTAGTAAGGACTCTCCTACATTGGTGTGTGATACATCCAAGGGCAATGATCTTTCTCTTCGAGTTTAATTGCGCAGCAGATCGGATTTCATTGATGTCCAGCGAATCCAGGCCAACTACAGGAGCATCCCGCCATAGTCTCTGAAAGGCCGGATCTTCATCAATTTCCCCTATATCCATCAACGAGAGCTCTTCCACCTGGGATGCATCCTCTACAACGAAGAAACCACCCTTGGAATCATGCTTCTGATACTCTGGATTGTCAAGACACTCTATGTCTGTGTCTCCCTCAGTAAGACCTCCAAAATCACTATCAGACGAAATGGAAGTCTCCCCAGAGATATGCCCAACATTCTCATGTGCTGCAGGTTTTGACTTTGTGGACGTGAGTGAAGGGTGCTTAAGTAAGTTTGAGGTGATGTCAGGTGTGGCACCAGGACCCTTCTGATATTCTGGGTTGTCAAGACACTCCATGTCCGTGTCTCCCTCAGTAAGACCACCAGAATCAGACGAAGTGGAACTCTCTACGGAGACATGCCCAACATTCTCATGTGCAGGTTTTGACTTTGTGGTTGTGAGTGAAGGGTGCAATAGGGAGTGTGAGGTGATGTCAGGTGTGGCAACACCAGGAGTTTTGGGTGACCCTTCTGGCTCGTTGTCAGTCGCATTTTCAGTAGGATCGGGTGGCAGCAGGTTGATGGGATGTTCTGGTAGCACGATGTCAGCATACAAAGGATTATGCTGGACCAGCCATTTCAATGCGGTAAACACGTGATCAACATTCACGATCTTCTGCCAAACTGCTCTAGTTTTATTGGGAATGCCGTGAAGCAATATCAAGTTGTTAGGGTTGAGCAGCCTTCCTGGCCTGCCGTTGCCAAGCTGTTGCACGGTGGTTTGCAAAGGTATAGTCAAGTGTACAGAAAAGCCCTTAACTGCAGTCATGCGCTGATTTTATGGCAAGTTTCCGGCAGTGGTTCCAAGCTTAAACATGGTCTGGTACATGGACACCTGTCTAATGAGGATGCGCTCAAATTGGGTGAGACGGGCTATGACTTCAGGTACTTTGCCGATATTCATTATGTTTAAGACACTAGTTCTAGGTACTTCGTTTTTCTGAAGTTTGCTATAACAGTATCTACACAAATGTTTCCCGACAAGTGTATCAACGTAGTCATTGCCCATATCGATCCACTCACTAGATTGCAAATACCTCAATAGGTGTGCATACACGGATGTTGGATCGCTAGGCTTACTCCACCGTGATGTTACAGTTAGACAGAACTTGGGGTCGGCTCTAACAAGCTTTAAACACGAAACGCACGTCTTCTAAGGTAACGAACTGCAATCTCGGTGAAAGTTAGCAAGATGCGAGCCGTAGAGCTCGCTGATAGTGATATCATTGATCAGACTCTCATTCCTCTCCAAGTCAAATGTCTTGGCCGAATATGCAGGCTTATATGCAAATAGCTTTAGCAGATAGTAAACGTTACCGACGGCAGTAGAAGTGTCTAGGTCAGATACAAACTCATCAGCAATGCGCATTTCATTGGTAAGCTTGTACAGCTCTCTGGCAATTGTGTAGTCCACTGAAAGTTTACGAAGCAAGACCTTGCTGCTGTTGCATTTGCTGTTAGGCTGAAAACATGCCTCAGCATGGTTTCGTTTCTCTACCACTAGCCTGTACATTGCCGTCAGTTTGTTAGGCTCATTTGCACACTCATCTAATGTATGGACAAGCTTCCTACATTGCCGGACATCTGTCAGAGAGGCGAGCAGCTCCAGTATGCCACGATAATTTGCAAGCTCACAACAATCAGCTACAATGCAGTTCAAGTTACAAACATGAAGGGATTGTTTTGTGTCCTTATCTTGCTTAGCCTTACCCTTATCCTTTTCGTTTTTCTTCTTGCTATACTTATATTGCTGGCCGTCCTTAAAGCTGTGCTCAGGAAAGTATGGCTCGTTACCTTTTTTATGACATTGCCACCCAAATTCCTCACTAGATTCCTTGGCAATCAGTGATCCGCTACCGTCATCGAATTCAAAAGGATACTGTGCCATTAGAGACTCTGCTTTTGCCACTAATCTTAAAAATCAACTGTACAACTTGTGAACCCAAAGATCTCTTATCGACAACAATTTATCGACAAGATCCTGGGCAATAAAGGATCGTTTAAACTCCATGGAATTACCTTTGAGCTCCGTGCCAAAGGAGGGATAAATGAAATCAACCAACTTGACGACCAGTTCATCATCGATGTTGCGCTTCAATAAGCTCACCGCAGCAATTTTAAAAGAAATTCTACTGGCAGATCTAGAGTACTGAAAGGGCCGGCTCTTGTACCTAAAATTTGTCGGAAATTTTCTGGGCAGTCGCGGCAAATATACACTCGCCCTTGAGGCAATAATTTTCTTTTTGTGTGCTAAAAATTGCATCTTCAAATTTTGGTCAATTTTATGGTCACGAATCCTCCGTGAAGCCGTTTCACGTTTAGAATTAAAATGCCGCTCATGGTCAAATTCATCAAGTCGCTCTGCAAAATATGCAAACGACTTCCCCTTAAACCGCCTGTAAGACCTTTTATTTTGACCCGACGCTTTTTTACGGCGATTCTCCTTATACGACTCACTCGGCAGATAAGCTTCCCGAGTTGCTTGACCTTTCTCAGATTAAAGATAGGTTTTAAAGGCTTCTTGCTGCTTTTGATGACCCTTCTCAGTGGCAAAATACTGGTCTGCCGCCTTACTTAGTGAGATCTTACCGTCATTAGTTGTACGGTATTTTTCATCCGCCCTGCTCTTAGATAGCTTAGCGTCATTAGTTGTACGGTATTTTTCATCCGCTCTGCTCTTAGATAGCTTACCCTCCTCCGTGGTATGATATTTATCAAATGCTCTGCCTTGTGAAACTTTGTAACTGTCAGTACTTCGATACCGCTTTCTGGCAGCATTAGTAACATCACGGCCTCGAACTGTTTTAGTGTACCGAATATTTCTAAGACATGTCCTTAACATGGGATCAAGTGGTTCACAACTAGGGAAAAATGGGGTACCATGGTTCAAATTATAATGAAAGCTAGCAGACGAATTCGAACCCAGAGACCCGGTACTAGACGATGGAACACTTTCTGAAACGAGAAATGTAGCTGAGAATTTAGAGTTTTAGAATTTATACAGCCAAAAGTATATTTCAAATTGTTGTTAAGCAACAAACTATTCCAATTGGGTACAGGGTGTCCCAAAAAGCACAACTAACATGCTTTGATGAATCGGATATTACAAGTGTCAAATGAATAGAAATGATTCTGGATTCAAAACTTTTTAAATCTATCATGATAAAAAGAACTAAATTTGTGACACAAAAAGTGTTTAACGCAATCACGTTTCAATGTTTGTTGACCTGCCAGGTCCTTTCTGAATAAATAAAATATCACAAGAACATAGGATTAGAAGTTCTGATTACATTTAGCGGAAAATTTGGCGATTTGGTATGGCCAATAGTCAAAGTCAAACGGTTTTTGGGTGGGAACCACTATGTTGTGCTTTTTTGGGACACACTGTATAATACAACATAACTGTAGCAGAGGACAGGACATACAAAATACATTGCACAACTGTATTTAACGTAAATAGATAGAGTCCACATACCTTTTACTTCAGTAGGGATAGTTGCAGCAGCTGGCATCTCCTTCTCATGGTGACTAGAACTGGCAGAACTTGGCATTTCTACTGAAATAATGATATTCTACTTCTTGGCATTTTGCATTACCTACAAATATAAAGTAGCCGACTAGGTATATGATAAACCTAAATTACTGTATTCAGTCAATCATGTCAGACATGTTTCACGTAAAATAAAATGAGTACATACCTCTTACAGTGCTGGCATTGGTAGTTGGAGCAACAGGTTTTTCTTCCTCTTGATTTACTCTGGAACTTGCTGCTTTGTGTTTTGGTCCTTTTCGTTTCCTGCCTATTGCAGGTGCCCGTTTTCTTCTCTTTTTAGGATTCTCCTGAATGATTTTAGGTCAGAGAGTTTATTCTTGAGAAGAGAATCCTCGATAATTAGTCGGAAATAAAGATACAAAACACTGATAATGATAGGTTACAGAAGTCACATGCTCCTAAATAGAATACGGTTATACTTGGCCTAATGCATCAAACCTGCTTATTGTTCTGGTTAGCATCACTGTCCACCCCACCACCATATTGCTCATAACACGGTTTCTCATTGATTTCACTGTCTTCTTGATGTTTATATTGTTGTTGCTGAAGAGAGTAACGGATTAAGATATTATTATTGTGTCCCAAATACAGACAAATTTTGTTACTGCTTTACTGCTTAGAGTTAGCTAAGTTATAAAAAATAATAACCTTTCTCCGTCGACGGGTTGTAGATGTCACACGATCTATTGTTGTGATAACCCCCTGCTCCTGTTGCGTATGTAAGTTTACAAGTACCACGAAGAGGTTCCTGTTACTGTCAAGTAGGTTCGATGCCTGAAATTACGAACCCATTTTATATTTAAGCAATCGAATAGAAGGATTCAATATTTTAAAGACGACTTAGTGTAAGTTTGCAGTGTAAGTTAAAACTTTAACTTACTCAAATTTCGAAAAGCGATGGCTTTGCAATATCTATAGTGGTTTGCCTTTGCTCTTTGAGATACGTGGGTCGCTGGCTCTAATAGGTTGAGAAATTGTTAGTGCTATAGCTATGTTAGAAACATTAGAAACAAAGTGTAGAACTTATGGAAACGGCTCTGGAATTTAAAAAAAACTTTTTAGGCTATTTATTGAAATGTGAACGCCGTATTAACAAAAATAGGGAATGCTGATAGGTCGCTAGGATCGGGTGCAACATTTTGAGCATAACCTGACTGCTTTACTGAGTAGTGCTGGTTGGTGCTGCCCCTTGCCGTTCCATAATTCAACGAGATACCAGAGCTTCCCACCAAGGGTGCGAAGTCTTTCACTGCCTTCAAATCATCTGGCTCTACAACTGCACAACGAGTTAGAGGCGGTGGCTGGGTGATGTCGTAGATCTTCCTCCTGATAAGGGTTCCGAGCAGTTCCCTTCCGGCCCTACAAGGGTGGAGGCCGTCCTTTTTTAATAGTTTGCTGTCATACATATCAGAAGTATTAAGACAGAAATCATCGTACAAATGTACGATATTTTTCGGTCCTATAGTGCAATGAAGCAGTTCATTAAACACAGAAGCGCATATCACACGACGACTTCTAGAATATTTGAATAAATCAATGAGGATCAATGATTTTAAAAATATACCAAAGCCCGGTTAAAATACATTAAAAGCACTTGATAGCCTACCTCACAACTGTATACTGCTGCACTCGGATTGGCCTCCTGTAGCGTACATAACAACTCAAACAAGTCGTCCATTACCTCCTCCAAGTTCAGCTTTCCAAGATCATTGGCACCGACCAGCACCACAATGATGTCGTATCCACTATATCGCATGAGGTTCTTCCGTACCTACAAATACAATAGAGTGATATCTAGGATATTTAAAACTGCCTATTATTATTAGGTATTACATAAGATTATAATTGGGCATTATTTTTTATTGAAATACATCTAAGTACAACTTAAATGTTCGTTATATTTGTCTCTGTTTATTTCTTTGCTTCTATTAGACACAAGGAGAACTAGAAGTAAAGAAAACGACACACAAGGAAAAAAGGTTGAATTAAAACAGTAACTTACCTCAAACAGTAAACGAAGCACACTGATACCCGGAAAAGTTGCTACCAACGTTTCTGGTAATACTATCACCGATCAAAATGGCCTAAAAGACATGCATTTATATACTAATTCGTCTAAGTCATACGTGAAATTCAATTTGTTTATTTTTATTCTAAATTCTTATTTACATCCACCGCACGACGAAAGCGGTTTCGTAAGCTAAAATTTCAATCAAAAGTTCGGGAAAACAATCGATTACTGGAATAGTTCAATAATTACAACACTGACTGCATCGGTTACCTTTTCGTTGGTATTGGTAATGTTCATCATGGTTGATAAGGTTGGAAATCTGTTGCGAATGAAATGTAAAATGAACTAAAATTGATCAATCTGACGAGAGTACAATATGCTAAGTGACGTGCTGGTTTCTTTTATATAACATACCCGAGTCCCATCCACGTCCCACGGGTTTAATGTTGCACTTTGCCCACCTGCCGTGACGCAATAAACAGGGTGTGAAGAAGGTCTTATCTGCCCCAACATTCTTGAAAGTGACGTCAAAGGTACAGGTTTAATATTCTAAACGTTTATGATAATGTCAAATTCCCATGGTAAAATGGGCTCGCATGCACACCTCCCAGAGTTTTAAAATTGAATGGCAGGTATTAATATTACTGATACCTTGATTTCTCCACTCAAAACCATGTTATATATTCCTTGGTCAGTAGCCGTGACGTAATTTCATCGTTATTACATTACTGAACTGCCGGCTGCCTCAAATCCCGTACAGTTTCCCACAGATAACACCGAAGAATTCGCCGCAGTATGAACAGAATAGCTTATGAAGCTAGGTGATCTACTAACACCATGGGACCAAACGTACACAATCGAAAGGTCAATCAGCTTTATATATGTCGTTAACCTACTAAAATTAAATACCTGAGCAGCTTGTTCGGGCGCCAAAAGGTAAGCCATACCGCTTATCTGAAATAGCGTGTTATCTCTCATGGTACCTTACCCCACAAGATAATTGATAATAAGGTAGATTCCAGCCTAATCTAGGCAACACCTAAGTTCAGATTTTCAAAATCTTGTGTCGAACGACTTTCTAACTCCTTAAGAAACAGAGCTAACGAACATTATCGTGAGCAGAAGAAGGAGTCGTTCAATAACAAAGATCACGTGACTTCAGATGTGACATCACGTGATTATCCGAACCATCATAGCAATAATCTAAGACTATGGTTTTAAAATTTGGGGTCGAACGTCTTTGTAGCTCATATCATTCGGGGGCCGATATACAATGTGGCGGGATGTTGCAAAACAAACCCCCACACCCTTGATCACTCTAACAGACAATTGTCTCCACAAAACAAACTTTCCCCTTACGTAATCTAAAACCAGACTCTTAGACAAAAAGGACAAAATAAACAAAACATAACCTTAAAACTATATTTCCTTATATTCTAGAATATTTAACGAAAAGAACACCAGCAACCACACTTATAACTATAATAATCACTTAATACTAAAATAAACTGCATTCAAATAAATCTCAAAATAAATAAAAAAACTTAACACTAACAAAAACCAACAAACAAAAACACTTTAACACATATATGTGTGTGGAGACCTTCGTCCACACAAGCGCTAACAGTCCTTTAAAGCCCAACGCCACACTATGGCAACACTGACACTCAGTCAATACAAAATGTATTAATATATTTAGGCCGTGAGCGTAATCATCATCATCATCATCATCATCATCATACAGATCTAACAGGTCCCAAAGAAATTCAAAGTCCAGTGATCAATAGGTCTTTCGTTTCAAAGAGCAGTCAAATAGAAATCCTTTAGAACAATCCAGGCCATCAACACTATCTTCAATCAAACAAAATGTTCTTAAAGGAATAAGTAATTCCAAGGAGGAATCACGGCCTGAAAATAAAAAAAAAAAAAAAAACACTTACAAACACTCCTAGCTAACTAAACTATCGCACTATAATCAAAGATAAATAATAAACTGTTCCTATCATTCACAATCACGACAAGCAAATATAAACAAAACTGTACTTACTCAAAAATAAATGATCACTTCCAACTTGGTCAAATCAATCAAATAAATATAATAATCCAGCGTGCACACACACAACTGCCTCAAGTCGCAGAAAATAAAAAAAAAGCATTTTCTCAGAAACATTTACTACTGTCCTAACCTAGCTAAAAGATAAACAAACAGTCTCATTTATACCAACAGTCTTTCTAACAACAAACAATCGATACACTAACTACCCCCCCTCTCTCTCTCTCTCTCTCTCTCTCTCTCTCTCTCTCGCTCTCTCTCTCTATCTCGCTCTTTCTCTCTCTCTCTCTCTCTCTCTCTCTCTCTCTCTCTCTCTCTCTCTCTCTCTCTCTCTCTCAGGATTTGGCAAAAACAAAAATAAAAATAAAACAAAAATAAATCCTCCAAAACAAGCGTTCCCGCTAGTATACTACTTCAAACCTATATCACGTGACCTTACCCCACGTGACCATCCAAATGCGTCCGCAAATAGCCTAGGCCACAATTTAAGTTCAGACCTACAAAACCTGGGGTCAAACGTCTTTCTAGCTGATTCAGAGGCTGAGAAACAAGCATTGCCGTTATAATACCTTTTGAAAACTCCTGTCACGTGACCCTACTCCACGTGACCACCTGGTCACATCCGCAAATAGCCTAAGCTACCCCTTATAAGTTTATCTTCAAAACCTGGGGTCAAACATCTTTCTAGCTGATTCAGACGCTGAGAAACAAGCATTGCCGTTATTAGTACCTTTTGAAAACTCATGTCACGTGACCCTACCCCACGTGACCACCTGGTCATATCCGCACATAGCCTAAGCCACCCCTTATAAGTTTATCTTCAAAACCTGGGGTCGAACATCTTTCTAGCTTATTCAGAAGCTGAGAAATAAGCTCCCCCGTTTTTGCTTTTGAAGCGTCTATCTCTATATCTACCTATCTATCTATGTCACGTGACCTTACCCCACGTGACCATCCAAATGCGTCCGCAAATAGCCTAGGACACAATTTAAGTTCAGACCTACAAAACCTGGGGTCAAACATCTTTCTAGCTGATTCAGAGGCTGAGAAACAAGCATTGCCGTTATAGTACCTTTTGAAAACTAAAGTCATGTGACCCTACCCCACGTGGTTACATCCGCACATAGCCTAAGCCACCCCTTATAAGTTTATCTTCAAAACCTGGGGTCAAGCATCTTT